>NC_069508.1:38941682-39241682 GCF_027579735.1 Bombina bombina | reverse complement strand
TACTCATCAGTGTATAGACACATCATTATACTGCACAGCATACTCATCAGTGTATGGACACATCATTATACTGTGCAGCGTACTCATCAGTGTATAGATACATCATTATACTGTGCTGCATACTCATCAGTATATAGATACATCATTATACTGTGCAGCATACTCATCAGTGTATAGATACATCACTATACTGTGCTGCATACTCATCAGTATATAGATACATCATTATACTGTGCAGCATACTCATCAGTGTATAGATACATCACTATACTGTGCTGCATACTCATCAGTGTATAGATACATCATTATACTGTGCAGCATACTCATCAGTGTATAGATACATCATTATACTGTGCAGCATACTCATCAGTGTATAGATACATCATTATACTGTACAGCATACTCATCAGTGTATAGACACATCATTATACTGTGCAGCATACTCATCAGTGTATAGATACATCACTATACTGTGCTGCATACTCATCAGTGTATAGATACATCATTATACTGTGCAGCATACTCATCAGTGTATAGATACATCATTATGCTGCATACTCAGCAGTGTATAGATACATTATTATACTGTGCTGCATACTCATCAGTATATAGATACATCATTATACTGTGCATCATACTCATCAGTGTATAGACACATCATTATACTGTGCAGCATACTCATCAGTGTATAGATATATCATTATACTGTGCAGCATACTCATCAGTGTATAGATACATCATTATACTGTGCAGCATACTCATCAGTGTATAGACACATCATTATACTGTGCAGCATACTCATCAGTGTATAGATACATCATTATACTGCACAGCATACTCATCAGTGTATGGACACATCATTATACTGTGCAGCATACTCATCAGTATATAGATACATCATTATACTGCAAAGCATACTCATCAGAGTATAGATACATCATTATACTGTGCAGCATACTCATCAGTGTATAGATACATCATTATACTGCGCAGTATACTCATCAGTGTATAGATACATCATTATACTGTGCAGCATACTCATCAGTGTATATACACATCATTATACTGCACAGCATACTCATCAGTGTATAGACACATCATTATACTGTGCAGCATACTCATCAGTGTATAGATATATCATTATACTGTGCGGCATACTCATCAGTGTATAGATACATCATTATACTGTACAGCATACTCATCAGTGTATAGACACATCATTATACTGCACAGCATACTCATCAGTGTATGGACACATCATTATACTGTGCAGCGTACTCATCAGTGTATAGATACATCATTATACTGTGCTGCATACTCATCAGTATATAGATACATCATTATACTGTGCAGCATACTGATCAGTGTATAGATACATCACTATACTGTGCTGCATACTCATCAGTATATAGATACATCATTATACTGTGCAGCATACTCATCAGTGTATAGATACATCACTATACTGTGCTGCATACTCATCAGTGTATAGATACATCATTATACTGTGCAGCATACTCATCAGTGTATAGATACATCATTATAGTGTGCAGCATACTCATCAGTGTATAGATACATCATTATACTGTACAGCATACTCATCAGTGTATAGACACATCATTATACTGTGCAGCATACTCATCAGTGTATAGATACATCACTATACTGTGCTGCATACTCATCAGTGTATAGATACATCATTATACTGTGCAGCATACTCATCAGTGTATAGATACATCATTATGCTGCATACTCAGCAGTGTATAGATACATTATTATACTGTGCTGCATACTCATCAGTATATAGATACATCATTATACTGTGCTGCATACTCATAAATTAATGAGTTATAAACACACACATATATATATATATATATATATATATATATATATATATATATATATATATATATATATATATATAAATATATAAAATAGCTGCTGTTGGGGTTGATTACAGAATTTCGATAGAGGGTTGTGCAGGAGTCGTCTGAAGTGATTGCAGAGGCGGGAAAACATTGGAGAGCTTAGATAAATCATAAAAAAAGAAAGAAAAGTGTTGTTAAAGGGACATGAAATCCAATTTAATAGTAGATAGAGCCTACAATTTTATATAACTTTCCATTGTACATTATATTATCACATTTGCTTCATTCTCTTTGTATCCTTTATTGAAGAAGCAATAATGCACTTCTGGAAGCTAACTGAATACATCAGGTGAACCAATGAAAATTGGTAGATATTTGCAGTTACCAATCAGCAGCTAGCTTCCACTAGTCCATTGCTGTGCCTGAACCCACCTAGGTATGCTTTTCAACAAAGGATACTATCAGAACAAATAATATTTGATAATGGAAGCAAATTGGAAAGTTTTTTTGAAAAAAAATGTATGATCTGTCTGAATCATGAATGAAAACATTTGGGTTTTATTTTCCTTTTACATTAGCAAATAGTTGGTTTTTTTTCTTCAATAGAAGACTAATAATAATCTGTTCTAATTTCCAGTTTAAAATGTGCATTGTTATCTAACAATGTATAGCAAATTAGTTAAGTGGAGATTTCCTATCAATATTATCCTCAGGTTCAGCCAAATTTTCTTGGCCAGCATACTTGGCAAATATTGAACTCTCTCTACGAGTTTCGCTTAATATATCTCCACATTATTTAACGCTGTTGATTAATTTTAAACTTCTATAATATCAATGCCAGGTTCTGTTACCAAAACCCTTCTCTTTTATCTTCGTCTTATAGACTGCCAACACCAGTCTAATTGTGCTAGAGGGTAAAATGAATTCCAAGAGCTGGGATATTAAAAAACCTAAGAACATGTTTCATCGTGCCAACATCAGATTTTCGCCAAGAATTTTAAATGTCAAATATTGTCCGATTGCTTGCACGTGACAAGAACGGGTCGTCATGCAGACTGCTGCCTGTGAGCGCATGATGACACATTATTGTCATGAAGAGGAATCGCAGATCACAGCACCGATATGGCAACAGATTGTTGGTAGTATAGGGGGCGGCAGTCGCAAAGGTACATGGGAGTGCCAGTAATGTCATCACAAACCTGCGTGGTGACATCACAGAGGGGGCAGGCTGCAATATGACAGGCAGGTAAGGGAGTTGGATAGGAGGTCGCTGTTTTAACCCCTCAACCTTAGCTCCTTTTCTAGCAACAGACCTCCAAGCCCCCTAATTTGAAAGAGAATCGCCTGCACAAAGCAGATGTTTTTAAAACAAGTATATACACAATACGTGAGAATGTGCTTGGGAATTGGATATTATCTGTTATGTCTAAAGACCCCTAATAAAGTTTATTTTCTAGTAGACAAGTCCCTCTCTGAAAAAAGGTGATCACTGTGGTAACAGCGACTAACTTGCAAGAAGAAAAGTGCACAAAGGGGCCCGTCTAACCTGTATGATAATACCCACAAACTCGTATGGGCACAGTTGCCAACCATTCCGTTCTTCCCAGGACAGTCCCATTTTTTGGCTTCCTGCCTCTATAAAATAGGCATATAACCCAAATGTTTTCTTTCATGATTCAGATAGATCATGTTATTTTAAACAACTTTCCAAATCACTTATATTATCTAATTTGTTTTGTTCTCTTGATATCCTTTGTTTAAAGGGATACCTAGTTAGACATATATGCCTCATGTTATTGGCACACCCAGTGAATTTAGCTAGCTCCCAGTAGTGCATTGTTGCTTCTTTAACAAAGGATACCAAGAGAATGAAGCAAATTAGATAATTGAAGTATCAGAATCACACACAAAAAAATGTGTTTCATGTCTCATTAAGTTTGGCCCATGTTCAGTTCAGCCTCTATTTAGTTTAATAATATTGTAATGTTGCAGTACAGTATGGCCACCCCTGAAGTTGCTGTGGCTTTGGATTTACTCTATTATTACTCATTGCTTACTGTATGTAAGTTTTTTCTGAAGCTTTATCTGTGATCTTCTGTTATGCTGAAGTGTGAAGACAGGTGTCAGGCAAGGGGGAACCATAAGATATATAATACCAGGGAGGGTAGGAACCAAGGGGTGATGAAGCAAGGCATCTCAATAGTATTGCACAGTTTGGAACATGTGTAATTTCCACCCTTTACACACTGTGGATTTGCTTAGCAGGGATCTTAAAACTTCCGGCTCTCCATGTGCTGGGACTGGAATTAAGAGAACATACAACACATATATATTTACTGGGGCATTTCTATACCTATTACCTGCTGTCCACAATCACTGCTGCAGCAAATATAAAGAAAATGTCTATTTACCGCATAAAATGCCATTTATTTGTGACACTTTTAATAGTGTTTTAGATAAAAAGTAAAAAATAAAATGCAAATCCTCAGTATAGCTACATAAATTGTTTTCTACTCCAGAACTCCCAACACATTAGTCAGCAGGTTAAATATATTGAGGTAATATCACTGACTAATTTCAGGCTGTACGACGGCTATATAAACTGGGGCGCTTTGTGGTGTCCTGCTATACAGATGTTGAAGGGTTAATAATTTAACCCTTGCTTGCTTATTATAATACTCGCTTTAAAGTTAGTATTTCTATGCTAAGTATGTGCTTGTAAGTAAGGGAGGTGATAAGGACCTTTATTATTTAACCCTCATTAAAGGGCTGTAACAGTGATAAAAAGAAATCAAGTGCAGCAATGCACTACTGGGAGCTAGCTGAGCACATCTGGTGAGCCAATGACAAATGTGTGTAGCCACCAATACCCAATGCTGCATTGCTGTTGCGGAGGATAAGTACATATTCTTTCCAAAAAAAAAGATACTTAAAGGGACAGTCAACACCAGAATTTTTGTTGTTTAAAAAGATAGATAATCCCTTTATTACCCATTCCCCAGTTTTGCATAACCAACAAAGTTATAATAATATATGTTTTACCTCTGTAATTACCTTGTATCTAAGCCTCTGCAGACTGCCCCCTTATTTCAGTTCTTTTGACAGGCTTGCATTTTAGCCAATCAGTCCTTACTCCTATAACTTCACGTGCGTGAGCTCAATGTTATCTATATGACACACATGAACTAATGCCCTCTAGTGGTGAAAAACTGTCAAAATGCCCTGAGATAAGAGGTGGCCTTCAAGTTCTAAGAAATTAGCATATTTGCATTCCTAGGTTTAGCTTTCAACTAAGAATACCAAGAGAACAAAGCAAAATTGGTGATAAAAGTAAACTGGAAAGTTGTTTAAAATTACATGTCCTATCTGAATCATGAAAGTTTATTTTGGACTTGACTGTCCCTTTAAGAGAACAAACAACATTTCATTGTAAAAATAAATTTTAAAATTAAATGCTCTATCTGAATCATTAAATATTACATTTGACTCTATTAATTACAACTCAGTATGGCTAAATTACTGTATACTCCTAGCATTTAATTAGCTTGTTTTGGGGTCTATCTGAGTGGGTGGAGCTATACAAGCCATGACTCTGCTGCAAAGGGTCCCTGGAATTCTTTATTCAAATGTTGGCAACTACATATTGTCCCCTATTTCACATATGGCCTCCCTTGATGATAATTTAGTAAGGTGATCAAAGTAACAGCAGTGGCCACCTGGCCATTTTCAATATTATTTACTAAAACCTTAACAAAAATATAAATGTTTCCAGTGTTTGCTGCAGCTGCATCACATACCATTAAGAATAAATATAATAATCGTATATTCTGAATCTGCGGGGCCTGTTTACATTTTTTTAAAAGGTTAACAGGTTTCTTTGGCACGTTGACAAGTTTAAATTATTTTTGAATGTCTGCATAAAGGTGTGGCGCACACGAATTCTAAATAAACACTGTAGACGTGTAAGTTGTCACCATAACATACACTTATAAATACTCAATATCTTTATAAATCGACAATGCTTCTCTTCAACCCCAATCTCTTGTAGCAACACTTCAGAGTCCACTGCTTTTCTTTCCCCCACTCATACCTCTTTTATCTAAAGCACTTCCTTGTTCACTTATATCCATGTGTTTCCTCTCCTGCTGCGTCTTCTGGCTCCTACATTTTGATTTGAATTTGAATAGTATATAAAATGGAGGTGGGAAAATATTACTGTTCCAGTCAGAGGAGGAAAGATAAACACAAACACTGCTACTGGTCATCGTTTATCTTTTGTACCCATATACAGCGCTGTGGAATTTGTTGGTGCTTTATAAATAAAGTATAATAATGTTGGTCTCAGGAAAATTATCACTATTCCACTTTTTCAACTCCAGTTTTTTGCATGCCATTATATGATATTTTTTTTTAGATAATTTAAATGTATTTTCATATTATAAAGCAAAGTTTCTTTGTCAGGTGACAGTAAGTTGAGACAGGGATAGATATATACACACAAACACACACACACAGGGGTAGCTATCAGGGCCGGACTGGGAAATCAAACTGGCCCTGGAAATTTGTATGGCCCACCCCAGCCCCGCCCCCTCTGACTCAGTCCCACCCCCTCTGGCTTAGCCACACCCTCTCCAACTCAGCCCCGCCCCCTCCGGCTCATGGCCCAAAACAGCCCTGAAGCTGGAGTTATGGGTTAAATCTCTTGCACTATGCCAATACAATAAATATCAAGTGGACTATTGTAACTACGGTACCGTCTCAACACTAATATGTAGCTTGTTATGTAAATATTTAGACAGCACCGCAGCCAACTATATCACTCTAGGTGTACGAAAATCTATATGATTAATTAGGATCTAAAGTTATCCCTGTATGTTAAAATGTGGGAGAACCATTTTTTTTTAACATACAGGGATAACTTTAGATCCTAATTAATTACTAAGCCCATAGTCTGACGTTGAGCAAGCTTGCTTGTCCCACATATATGTAATCTGCTGGGGGATCCTAATAGTCAAGTAACTTACAGTCTATCAGGCCCATTTATCAAGCTCCGTATGGAGCTTGAAGGGCCGTGTTTCTGGCGAGTCTTCAGACTCGCCAGAAACACAACTTATGAAGCAGCGGTCAAAAGACCGCTGCTCCATAACCCTGTCCGCCTGCTCTGAACAGGCGGACAGGAATCGCCAGACATCAACCCGATCGACTACGATCGGGTTGATTGACAGCTCCCTGCTGGCGGCCGATTGGCCGCGAGTCAGCAGGGGGCGGCGTTGCACCAGCAGCTCTTGTGAGCTGCTGGTGCAATGTTAAATGCGGAGAGCGTATTGCTCTCCGCATTTAGCGAGGTCTTGCGGACCTGATCCGCAGTGTCGGATCAGGTCCGCAAGACCTTTGATAAATGGGCCTGTAACTCTGGGATGGTTCAAGGTTCTGCACATTGTACTCTGAGGAAGCGCTGCACCCTGGCGCCCATCTGTAGTATCCTGCGCACTACTCTGCTGCCACATGCCTCCCTGCTGCCCTGCAGCATCTTTAGCTGAGCTGCACTGTCTGTTTGCCTGGAACCGAATCAGGAGCAGTGGAGCACAGGGTTAGGTGGAGCACCGGCTGCACTCTGAGACAGAGACATCATGTGGAAAGCAGATGCATTACGTAGTATGTAGCGTAGGTGTCAGGTGTGCGGTATGGTAAAGGTGGGCTGGGCTATTACAGAACACTGCAGCCCAGTCTGTTTGCTGCTTGCGCGCCTGCGCTCTCCACAAACTGCAGCTGCCCCTGCCAGGATTTTTCCCGCTATCCCGGCGGCCCAATCCGGCCCTGGTAGATATATACACACATATACACACACAGACAGGGATAGATATACACACTGACACATGCACAGGCAGGGATATAAACACACAGACAGGGATAGATATACACACACAGACAGGGATATACACACACAGACACATGCACAGGCAGGGATATAAACACACAGACAGGGATAGATATATACACACTGACACATGCACAGGCAGGGATATAAACACACAGACAGGGATAGATATACACACACTGACACATGCACAGGCAGGGATATAAACACACAGACAGGGATAGATATACACACACTGACACATGCACAGGCAGGGATATAAACACACAGACAGGGATATACACACACAGACAGGGATATACACACACAGACAGGGATATACACACACAGGCAGGGATAGATATATATATACACACACACACACACACACACAGGCCGGGATATATACACACACACAGGCAGTGATAGATATACACACACATGCATTGATAGATATACACACACAAACACACACATGCATGGATAGATATACACACACTAACACACACACACACATACACACACACTCACAGGCAGGGATATACACACACACACACACACACACAGGCAGGAATAGATATACACACACATGCATGGATAGATATACACACACACACACACACACACACACTCACAAGCAGGGATAGATATACACACACACACAGGCAGGGATAGATACACACACACATGCATGGATAGATATATACAAACTAACACACACACACAGGCAGGGATATATATACACACACACAGGCAGGGATATGCACATACCGACAGGGATAGATAGATACACACAGGGATAGATATACACACACACACACACAGGGATAGATATACACACACACAGGCAGGGATAGATACACACACACACAGGCAGGGATAGATACACACACACACACACACACACAAAGGGATAGATATACACACACGCATGGATAGATACACACACACACACACACAAACAGGGATAGGGATATTCACACACCGACAGGGATAGACATATACACAAACAGGCAGGGATAGATACACACACATGCATGGATAGATATATACACACTTACAGGCAGGGACAGATACACACACAATTAGCAATAGACACACACACAGGAAGGGATATACACACACAGACAGGGATATATATATATATATACACACACTTACAAGCAGGAATAGATACACACACAATTAGCAATAGACACACACATAGGATAGGATAGACACACACTGAAAATCAGAATTTAATTCCAAAGTATACAGAATCTTCAGAAAATCTTTTTTTATTATTAACACAGATATACTGTATTTCTCAATATATAGTGTGTTCTTTTTTATAATAAATATTTTATATTTTAATTACTTTGACTTGCACAATGTGTGTTGCAATACAGTGTATGTGCCACAAATGTAACATTTTGATATTACTCAGTGCATCATACATTTTAAATAAACATAATACTCTAACAAGGAAGGGGTGAGTTTATGTCTAGCATTATAAAATCATAGTTGCCAATAGCTGAAAACAAAGTCCTGGGGCATTGTGCTTAAGATCATAATAACTCAATGACAAAATAACAAAATGCCATCTATCTAGAGAAAACAGGGGAGTGTGGGGCAGTGTTTTGTATCAAATGTATAAATATGATGTGTTTTTAGTCGTCTTACAAGATGACGTATTTTTATGCCAAGGCTTAGGGGCAGTAGAGCTGATCGTCTAACAAGATGTGACGCAACAGATCAGACTATAGAGAATATACAGAGAATAAACAGTAAATACAGTAGATTTGCATATTCAACAAATGCACAATAAAAAGACAATGCGATAGCACTTAGGGGCCGATTTATGAAAGTAAGAAAAGGGGTTAGGAGTGAGCGCCGAAGGCAGAGGTGATGAGATCAAATGACTAATATAGATGGTTTCCTATATAAAGTGTTTAAAATATATTTAATACATAATCTATAATAAACAAATGAGTATAACAAATGAATTTACAAACGGATCCATGTGTACAAAAATTTAAAAATACTAACAAAAACAAGGTCAGTGGCCAAATGTAGAATAGTCAAGTGAAAAAATCCAAATTGGCAACCGAGTGTAAAACTACTTTCTATTTTGCTATTTGTGTCACATTTTTTGTCACATTTTTGTCACATTTTTTGGATTTAACATATTTTTTGGATCTTTCCTATTTGTGATTTTTGGATGTTAATACAATAGGATTATTTTTGCCACAGTACTTTTGAACACTCACTGACTCATGATATATAGTTTTACACTCGGTTGCCAATTTGGATTTTTTCACTTGACTATTCTACATTTGGCCACTGACCTTTGGACTTTTTACTAAGTTTATATCTGGTTTGTTATCAAACATGCCACATCGAATACCTCCAACTTTAACATCACCTATGTTGTATCTGTATTTTTATTGTTTTTAATATCAATACTGTATTCTTGTTTTTGTTAGTGTTTTTAAATTTTTGTACACATGGATCCATGTTTGTAAATTCATTTGTTATACTAATTTGTTTATTATAGATTATGTATTAAATATATTTTAAACACTTTATATAGGAAGCCATCTATATTAGTCATTTGATCTCATCACCTCTGCCTTCGGCGCTCACTCCTAACCCCTTTTCTTGTATTCATATTCTAAGGTTGACTAGGCAACCTTTTGGAGAGAGCTGTAGGTGTTTTTACTAGCGCCAGACCCACGCACCCTTTTTATGCCGATTTATGAAAGTGCAAGCTGATATGATACGATGTAGCCGCACATTGATAAATGCCGACAGCATACGCTGCTGGCATTTATCATTGCACAAACAGTTCTTGTGCAATGCCGCCCCCTGCAGATTTGCGGCCAATCGGCCGCTAGCAGGGGGTGTCAATCAGCCTGATTGTATAGGATTGGGCGGATTGATGTTCGCAGCCTCAGAGCAGGCGGACAAGTTATTGAGCTTGATAATTCGACCCCATAGTCTGAACTTCAAAGGAGTAGTAGATTTTTTTTCTAACAAATTTCAAAGTTATGTCTATTTCCACTCCCCCTGTAGCATGTGACAGTTATCAGCCAATCACAAATGCATACATGTACCATGTGACAGTTATCAGCCAATCACAAATGCACATACGTATATTCTGTAAATTCTTACACATGCTCAGTAGGAGCTGGTGACTCAGAAAGTGTAAATATAAAAAGACTGTGCATATTTTATTAATGGAAGTAAATTGTAAATTTGTTTAAAATTGCTGCTCTATCTGAATCATGAAAGTTTAATTTTGACTTGAGTGTCCCTTTAAAAAATTGATTTCGGGGCGGAGCCTGGACGTGCTCAGTGATGGCAGCATAATTGCTGAGCTCCGTGCATAGAGAACATCGAAAGTGTGTTAAACTTTTTATATAGCAACCTAACTGCTAACAATATGCTGCGGGAATACTTCTGAGCTCACTGAGCGCAACTCTACAGGACTCGCATTGCAAAGCTACACAGAAAGTGAGAAAGATACCAGACTTGGTGCGCGGCACTGAGAGACACGGATCCGCCATCTTGGAATTTAAAAGTTTACATGCAGTTAGTGATACAACACCTGCAAGGGCAGCAAGAGGAGTACTGAAGTTTGGGAAACACCATGTGAGAAGTACCGAAGTATCCGGTAAGCTGGATCGAAATTATATGTGGGGGCTAGCCATGATTTGAGGAGAGATAAGGGAACGCTGTACTGCAAGGCCCTAATTTTTTGCGCCCACGTGGGACACAAGTAATAGGCGCATCTAACACTCTGTAAGACAGATAGCCCCACGGCTTTTGGAAGTCAGTAATGATACGAGGAGGGATAAAGATGGAGGAATGGGTTTGCTACTCATGGATAAACCACAAAGAGGGGCAATGCAGTATTAAAACTAAAATACAGCAGTTTTAAACGCTTCACTATCCAGCACCAGAGACGCAGTGCTCTGTTATGCCTATGTTTCATTTGGATTGGTATTTACCTTACGCTTAATACATGCTAATTGATCAAATCTCTCACTTTTAAAGATGCACTAAAAGATATAGCCTGCACTGACTTATCTGTTAAGGTCAAAGAACAAGAGTTCTGTCCTGTATAAGGTTTATTTGGATTGGTATTTACCGTGTATCTGACACATAAGTTGTACTAAAGTCTTGAAACGCTTACCAGGATACAAGAGACATTTATAATAGGTTCTGTCTGACTTTTACCATTACTAAAAGCTTCTAAGGGAGTAAACTTATTTACAAAAACTGCAATACGCTGCAAAGGGTTGCTAGTGAACAGAAGGGAACAAATTAAACTACACAGTGCAGTTTAGCACAAGTTATCAGCCAGAACTAGGATACCTGTTCCTCTGCACGTGAACTATGTCGGTCAGAAAAACCAAACCACAACTTATTCCTAAATCCACTACACAGCACCCCTTTTTTAAACCCACTAAAGGAGGAAAAACACCAGAAAGAGAGACCTCACCCCCTGCAGAGGACATGGACTCGGACTCAGAACCCCAATCAGACAACACAGACATGATCTCTATTACAAAAGCAGACCTACAAAATCTAGTATCAAAGCAAGACATTAACACTATCTTTGACAAAATGCTAGAGAAAATGGACACTTTACAAAATACGGTCACTAATAGCTTGGCAGATATTAAACAAGACTTACAGGAATTGGGAGCAAGAGTCGAAACATTGGAGGGCAGAGAGGACTCTGTCACTGAAGACATATCCATCTTACAGCAACAGATATCATCCCAACAACAAGAACTATCTGACATCAATAATAAATTAGAAGACTTGGAGAATAGGGGAAGGAGATGTAACATAAGATTAAAAGGAATACCTGAAGCGGTGACTGCACCAGAAATAAAATCCTTTTTACTACAACTATTCCAAACCATAACAGAAGATAGGGAAGAGGGCAAATTTCAAATAGAAAGAGCTCATAGGGCTCTAAGAGCACCACCAAAAAAAGGAGACCCTCCAAGGGACATAATTGTAAAAATGTTTCGTTTTCAAGAAAAAGAAGAAATAATGGCGGCAGCCAGAAAAAATCCCACCTTTAAATTTAAAGGGTCAATCATCCAGTTTTACCAAGATCTCTGCCTGAGAACATTACAAAAAAGAAGTGCACTACGACCTCTCACGCAGTTACTATGCAAAAACCAAATTCTTTACAGATGGGGTTTCCCATTTGCTCTACATATCCAACATGAAGATAGAATAACCTCAATTGATAATCTATCAGATATCCCGGAGGTATGTAAACATCTCAAACTGGAATGTCCGGAGCTACCAACCTCATCTCAGGACCAAAACACAACTCGAAACGCCTCACAGCAGGGAACATCATCTAGTAGAAGATGGACGAAAGTCCCTAAGAAAAAACAGAAAACCTGACCATCCCAAACCCCTAAACACTCGCTTTAGATAACCCACTGAAGGAGGAAAAGGAAAGAAAAAATCCAGTCAGGGACATTCTGGCTGGATATGGTTCTTGCTTGTGAGATGCCATTGACACGAGACTGACCTGGAGATAAGTATATTTCTCTATTTGAATTGTCTATTGAAAAACATATTAGGCTATTATAATGGTACTGAGTTGGACAACAGCAAAAAATACCAGCCACCCCTTAAGTTATGTCATAATACTTTATATGGTTTACACTGTGTATCAAATTGGACAAATGAGACTCAGAGACGAACCCATTGCAGGTCGGGGGAGTGTCCCCTCACACTTTCTAATTGAAACATACGTATAACTTTAATTTTTCTTATGCACACCAATTGTGATGTTTTGTTTTCATACAACACAAGTTAAAAGTTTTGTAAAATGTTTTTTATTACAGCTTTTATATTACATTATTAGCTTATTTACTGTTATATATCCAATAGGGATATATTTAGTTTGTATATTTATGATGTTTACAGTTATGTGGTCATGGAAATACTATTCACTTTTTTATTATTTTTTTTATGTTGTGTCACATATTTGGGGGAAGGACACAAGCTGTAGAGGCCCCTTTTCATTGTTTACTGATTCTGCACCAGACAAACAGCCCCTAGAAGGGAAATATTTAGAACAATGCAAACTCGAGACAATGGATACTAATAGCATTATTGATCATACACACTGTTTTATCTATGGAAACGTGGGCTATTAATCTTATCTCACATAATGTTAGAGGGCTGAACTCAGATATTAAGAGGAGAACAGCTCTTACACAATATAGATCTTTAAGAGCCAATGTGATTTTCCTACAGGAAACACATTTCTTAGGCTCACAAATACCTAAGTATTGGACGAAAGACTTCCCATTACACTATCACGCCACGACTGACTAAAAAAAAAGGGGTGTCTCCATCCTTATCCACTCCTCTATACCCTTTGTACACACAGAAACAATCAGAGATAAAGAGGGTAGATTCTTGATAGTTAGAGGTCAGATACAAGGTACGGACATTACACTCTGTAATTTATATGCCCCTAACGATAAACAAGACACTTTCTTTAAGCTACTATCGCATCAAATGACAAATTGGACTCAGTCTAGGACGATATTAGCGGGAGACTTTAATGTAGATCTGGCATTACAATCCAGAAAACGTCTCCAATTAATGACCAATAAACAGCACAAACAATATAACAAAGCCAAGACGATACTAGATCACCTGAGTACACATGCCTTAATCGACTCCTGGCAGACCCTATATGGAAACACGGTGGACACCACATATTATTCTGCAGCACACAAGACATACACAAAATTAGATTACATTTTTGTTAGCCAAATATTACAGCCTTCCCTAGAATCCGCCACTATCCACCCCTGTGTGTGGTCAGACCACTCGATAACACAACTGAAGCTAGGTACTTTGCAGACAACAAACAGAACCAAAACATGGACTTTCGACCCTTTCTGTCTAAAGGACCCATTAACACTAAAAACTATAACGAGACAAATGTGTGAATATTGGGGGATCAATACAGGGACGACGGAAAATCCCATATCAACCTGGGCAGCTCACAAAACCTTTTTAAGAGGACTGCTTATAAGGGAAAAAGCTACATTGGTTAAAAAATGTAACAGTCAAAGACTAGAACTCCAAAAAGAAATAAACACTCTAGAACGGCAACACAGACTTACACATTCTAAGGCTCTTTACCAAAAACTACAAGACAAACGCTCAACATTAGCCAATATTCTTAATGATCAGTCAGTTAAGGCGGCATTCAGACTTAAGACAAATTATTATATATACTCCAATAAACCGGATAGATATATGGCTAATAAAATTCGAGATAAATTAAGGGTAGCGGCCATTGCACAAATTCAGAAACTAGACGGTACCACTACAACTCACCTGCAGGAGATAGTTGACTGCTTTGCTGACTACTATAGTGATCTCTATGACGGAAATAAGGTAACCCAATCAGAACAAACTAAAGTTTCACTAACTAACTTTCTTAATGAAACATCACTAGCCTCGTTGACGGACAAAGACAGGGAGAGCTTGAATCAAGACATTACACTGACTGAAGTCCAACAAGCAGTTAAAGACTTAAAACCAGGAAAGGCCCCGGGTCCTGATGGACTCCCGGGGGAATACTATAAGTTGTTCCAATCCTCATTAGTACCCCATTTGGTTAAACTTTCAAATCACATTATGCAAGGACATGCAATACCTCCAGACCTCCTTAGAGCAAGGATAGCTGTGATACCCAAACCAGGGAAAAATCTCAAATGGTGTGCTAGTTATAGACCCATCTCTCTTATAAATCAAGATCTTAAGATCTTTACCAAGATATTAGCTAATAGGCTCAAAACCATACTGCCAGATATCGTCCATCCAGATCAGGTTGGGTTTGTGATGGGAAGGGAAGCTCCTGATAACATTAGACGAACACTCACGATCATTAACCAACTGACAAGATCAAAAACGCCTTCTCTGGTCCTATCATTGGATGCGGAGAAGGCGTTTGACAGAATTGATTGGGCATACATGTTCGCTGTCCTAGATAAGATGGAATTTAGGGGCCCCTTTGTAACAGCTCTAAGGAGTATATACTCTGCACCTACAGCCACTGTTAGGGCTATTGGACATCATTCCAAACTTATAAATATTAAAAATGGTACGAGACAGGGATGCCCTCTCTCGCCACTGTTGTTTGCGCTCTGTATGGAGCCATTAGCTGCTTGTATTAGACAAAACCCTGGTATTACAGGCTTCCAACTTAAAAAGAAGGACTATAAGATTGCCCTTTTTGCAGACGATGTTCTGTTAACTTTGACCAAGCCACTGACCTCCCTTACTAACCTTTACGAAGTCTTGGACCGATTTTCTGCCATATCGGGATATAAAATAAATATGGACAAAAGTGAAGCAATGGCAATAGCATTACCACCCCAAACAAAAAAATTAATTGAACTCAATTTTGAATTCTCTTGGGTTAAGACACATGTCAAATACTTAGGAATCAATTTATCTGCTCAATTTATGGACCTATATAAAACTAATTATTTGCCATTATATAGAGATATTCGTAAAGATATCGCAAAATGGAGACACCTTAACTTTTCGTGGTATGGCAGAATTTCAGCTATAAAAATGAATATTCTCCCGAGACTACTATACCTGTTCAGGACCTTGCCGATAGCGGTTCCTAAGAGAGATCTGGAGACAATGCAGTCAGAATTTATTCATTTTGTTAATAACAAAAATCACTCCAGAATCCCTTATCAGATAATGACAAAACACAGACAGCTAGGTGGGATCGGAATCCCTAACCTAACAGATTATTATGACGCCTCTAGACTGGCTCAAACAGCACTAATGGGATCCTCTAACCCGGATATAATCTGGATAGAGATGGAATCGGATCTGGGAGAGGTAAACTCCCCAGGGGCTCTAATATGGGACACTTCCATATCTGTACAAGAAATTCACAACTACTCCCCAATTACTGGCCTCTCAGTAGAACACTGGAGAACTTTAAATAAGAAAAAAAAACTGGTCCCAGATAACTCACTTAAGACACCACTCAGATACCTTATCCCAAGGAAATATAGGAAACAATTAGACAAATGGGTAAATAAGGGCCTTTATAGGGTGGGAGATATGATATCACATGGTAAGCCATTAACCTTCACACAGACTCAGGAAAAGCTTGCACCAGACCCCCTTAGATGGTACTTATACTTACAAGTTACTTCTGCCCTACATAAATTTCTGCCAAACGCACAAAATCAACTCAGTACCACCTTAGAGAAAATATGCAGTGCTGACACTAGACTAAAACATACCATCTCGCGGCTATACATAGCAATACAGTCAACTACAAGTGAGAAAAAGTCTTCTATTATGTGCAAATGGGAGACTGACTTAGGCAACAGTATGGAGGTGAAGAAATGGTATGAGCTACTTTATTCCTCCTGCAGAGGACTGATAAGTGCGGATCTACGAGAAAATAGTTGTAAGACCATTTTTAGTTGGTATCTAACCCCAATAAAAACCTCCCACTTTACAGAAGTAAAAAATAGGAATTGCTACAGGGGATGCAATGAAACAGGGACCTATGCACACATGTGGTGGGAATGTCATGAAGTTAGACGGATTTGGATGAAGCTGTCTGACCTTCTTAGTACACTACTGGAGGAACGGATAACATTAACTATGTCCCAGGGACTCCTTAATATGCCACTCCCAAAATACCACCATCATATTAATACTTTCATTAGAATACTCTGCACAATCACAAGAATATGCATAGCTAAGTATTGGAGGGAGAGGGCACCACTATGGCAGGAAATCCTAAATAGAATTAGTTTGACACATAAACTCCATGAAACCACAGCTTTCATCCTGGGAAACGTAGATGCTTACCACAAAACATGGTTTTACTGGTTAATGCAATCGAATTGACACACTGACTTCCTTGAGGCCCTAAACTACAATGGTAGACAGACTACTAACACGCATCCAAAATGTTGAAATAGGACAGGGTTTCTCATAGATGCTTTACCCCCTATATGGAATATAGTTCTTAAGGTACCAAACGGCAATGACACATACATATGCTTATCACTTGACCACTTGTTGTTTTGTTTTTGTTTTTTGTTGTTTTTTGTTCTTCTTTGTTTGTTTCTTAAAAAAGGAAGGGAAAGATAATTTTTATTCTTTTCTCTATGAAAATGAATATGCAAAGAATCTATGTTAGCAGTCACGTTGTAGGGTGTAATAGATGGAGACTGATCTCCGATACTTGTATTAAAATTCCTTGATGAGATATTATATAACACTGGATGGACACTGGGGACTATAATCTCAAACTACAGTCAATGGTAAAAGTTGACGCAGAAAAAAGGAAGAAGTACAATTGCTATTTTGATGTAACACCTACTGATTATGTGATGTACCGATATATGACTGTTTATTAATTTGTGATGGAATGTATTTTGCATAGTGACAATAAAAATATTTTAACATAAAAAATTGATTTCCCCATGCAGAAATTCTCACTAAACAGTCATCAAGAACTTGCTGTACGTGAATAAGTCTTCTTACTCTGCATATTTATAATTGCTGCACCAATCCCTGGGTGTTGTGATCAGATGCGCAATTGGTTGGAGCAGAGAACTGTCTTAGAAGCAACAGATTATAACAGTGTGCAGTGAGCGCCAAATAGAGGGGCAAATTGACCATCAATGGATCATGGCAGGGGGATGTATAAGGGGCCAGTATGACTTTTAAGGGGCCAGTATGACTTCCTACACTGTTTCTCCATTCTGGGAGCACCCATCATTATATATAAGTGACATACTGCAAGGACGATGGAAGTCATGCTGCTAGTACCTCTCACTGTATAATATCAGAGATTTGGGATAAGGCAAAGTACAAAGATTCCAGCTGAGCTTTACTTTCTCTGTATTAGAGCTGAATGCCTCAGGGAATGGATGCACACAGGCTGTGACACATTCCCTTGCTCTAAATCCATTGCCAATAGCAGCAATTGGAACTCCCTCAGCTACTACACAACATGATGATAGCTCTGATCTGTTAAACTCTACAGTCACATATCCCTCCTCTGCCCTATTCGTTTTTACAAACCTGTGCGCTGTACAGAGTTAGAGGGTGGAAAAACTTGCGCAACTAATCTGTTCAGCTATTTCTGCATTTATGAATGTTATAGTAGGGACCATGACCTGATTTTCAACTAATTTATTTCCTCTTTCCCAACTTCTGTATAAAAAAAACTTTCCTTTAGCAGATCACAAAAAACAAACAGTAAACTGCTTGTGAAGAAGGGACGCAGCATTTATATATATATATATATATATATATATATATATATATATATATATATATATATATATATATATATATATATATATATATATGTATATATATATATATATATATATATATAATATATAATATTAAACTTAAAGGGACATGATTCAGATACAGCATACAATTTTAGACAACTTTTTAATTTATTTCTATTATCTAATTTGCTTTGTTCTCTTGGGGGATATTTATAAAAGCGTCAACTGAAAATACGCTGGAATTCTGCGTCGTAATTGTCGCGAGATTGATCCACCATAGTTATCAAAGCGTCAACATCGACAAATGTTGAAATTTGTTATGTAACATACGATCCCGCAGTTTCAATCCGACGCAGATTGATGCGAGTTGAAAACCCGTGGAATTCGAGCGAAATCGTGTTCATTTGCCCTCCTATTCGACACTATCTGATGTTCTCACAAAGTTATCAAAAATTCTACAGTTACGCTTGCGTCTTTTCCGACTCATCGTACCTGGTTTTCAATCCGCCACCCTTAAGGTCGCGGATGCCACATAACTCAATGGGAGTCGGAAAACACAGAAAGCTTATGTTCAATGCTGCAAGAGAATGAAGTATATTACATAATAAAAGTAAATTAGAATCTTTATTACAATTGTATACCCTTTCTAAATCAAACAATATTATTGCTCCAAATTTGGTGCACTAGTAGATATAGGGATAAAAAGGAAAAATACATTACTACTTATGGATTATGCTACAACTTTGTCTCTCATTACAAAGCAAGGGGACAACATTATTTCTACATATGTGGTGCAAAGTTTTGCCCTAAACTTGTCGCACTAATAGATATAGAGATAAAAATGAAATAAATACACAACATAATATAGCTAACTTCCTTTTTATTTGTTGGAAAAATCTATGTGCACCATGTTTAAGTCATGTAATGCAAGTCACACTCTCCACTTTGCGCCATATTTGACTGAACACTTTTCGCAACAATTATGACGCAAACTCCTAAATAACCCACACACTAGTGATTTTTTTCAACACTTTTGATTGGAATATGCATAATCACATGATTTATGACATCACTCAATCTGATTCAAATACAAATTATAAACTATCACTAACAAATCAAATTGCTCAATACTTGTGTCATTGATCACTCATCAGAACTTGTAAGTGCCATTTGTTACATTGTGTATTATACTTTGAAAGTATGTATATGTGAAATTAGTATTAAAGATAAACATTGATGCTGACATTAGGACGCACAGTGTAATATTTTAGACAAGGATTTTAACATTCTAATTGATGTTTGATTCAATATAATCTTAAGCTGATAGGTCAAAGGGATAGCCCACCTAATTTTAAACTGTCATGATTCAGATACAGGAGCAAATTAAAATCACCTCTTTACTGGCATGCTATTTTCAGTGTATTTCTTCCTTCTCTTGAATTTCTTTTTCAGTAAGAAATGTCATTTTATATGCCAGCCCATTTTATAACACCTGTGTAGGGGTGGATTTTAAAAATAGATTGCAATCAGGAGGGGTTAGACAGGTGCAGAGAGAAACCTGACCCAGCTCCTAAAGGGACAGGAAACCCCAAAATAATCTTTCACGATTTAGAGAGAACATACAATTTTAAACAACTTTCCAATTTACTTCTATTATCAAATTTGCTTCATACTCTTGTTATCCTTTGCTGAAGGAACAGCATTGCACTACTGGCAGCTAGCTGAACACATTTATTTAGCCAATCACAAGAGACAAATGTGTGCAGGCAACAATTAGCACCTAGCTCCCACTAGTGCAACTTACATTTTTACTTTCCTATCCCTTTAAAATATCCATTGATTGCAAATAAATACATATGATACTCTGATTACATGTTATATTCACAATTATTCCTGCTCAGACTAATAATACATTTACAATATATACATATAGTGATAGTGGTATAAATAAACACAGAGATATGACAGACAGCATTGTTTAGAACAAAAAAGATAAAAAGTATATTTTTATAACTGTGTTGGTTATGCAAAACTAGGGAATGGGTAATAAAGGGATTATCTATCTTTTTAAACAATACAAATTCTGGAGTAGACTGTCCCTTTAAACTGCAGGCATGGACAGGGAAAGCTAATCCCCAAATAGCATCTAAATAGGAGAAAATCCATTATTGTCTCATATGGTTCTGCATAAACAATTAGGTTTCGAGCCCAAACACAGCCCTTAAATGTATAACAAATGTACACCTGGTTCTTGTTTATTTTTTTAATTTTACACTGCCATCTAGTGGTCATCTATATAATTACAATTAAAACAAAAATGAAAACCTTTTGAAGGGACGCTGTACTATAAAATTTGTTTCTCCTTAAAATTTTCCAAATGATTTGTTATACCTACGGCAGAGTATTAAATGCATGTTTTTTTTTATTGGTGTTTATTTTTGTATTTAAAATATCAGGTTTTGCTCTTTAAAACCACAACCTGTTGTTCTCAAGGAAGTGACTGCAGGTAAAGCATACCTGCTAATATTATCTGTTTAAACATAGTTCAGTAATGAAATGCTAATTATGATTGGGCACAATCTGCTATTTTAGATATATAAAAGGAAATTTATGCTTATCTGATAAATTGATTTCTTCTACGATACGACGAGTCCACAGATTCATCCTTACTTGTGGGATATTATCCTCCTGCTAACAGGAAGTGGCAAAGAGTACCACAGCAGAGCTGTATATATAGCTCCTCCCTTCTCTCCACCCCCAGTCATTCGACCAAAGGTATAAGAAGAGAAAAGAAAACCTAAAAGGTGCAGAGGTGACTGAAATTTTGAAAATAAAAATATAATCTGTCTAATATGACAGGGATGGACGTGGACTCGTCGAATCGTAGAAGAAATCAATTTATCAGGTAAGCATATATTTCCTTTTCTTCTACTAGATACGACGAGTCCACAGATTCATCCTTTACTTGTGGGATACAATACCAAAGCTACAGGACACGGATGAACGGGAGGGACAAGACAGGAACCTAAACAGAAGGCACCACTGCTTGAAGAACTTTTCTCCCAAAAATAGCCTCAGAAGAAGCAAAAGTATCAAATTTGTAAAATTTGGAATAAGTATGAAGGGAAGACCAAGTCACAGCCTTACAAATCTGTTCAACAGAAGCATCGTTTTTAAAAGCCCATGTGGAAGCCACCGCTCAAGTAGAATGAGTTGTAATCTTTTCAGGAGGCTGCTGTCCAGCAGTCTCGTATGTCAAACGGATGATGCTTTTCAGCCAAAAAGAAAGAGAGGTAGCCGTAGCTTTTTGACACCTACGCTTTCCAGAATAAACAACAAATAGAGAAGATGTTTGACGGAAATCCTTGGTCGCTTGTAAGTAAAACTTCAAGGCACAAACCACGTCCAGATTATGTAATAGACGCTCCTTCTTAGAAGAAGGATTAGAACATAGAGAAAGAACAACAATTTCCTGATTAAGATTCTTATTTGAAACAACCTTAGGAAGGAATGCAGGTTTAGTACGCAACACCACCTTATCAGAATGGAATATAAGATAAGGCGAATCACATTGTAATGCAGAAAGCTCAGAAATTCTTCGAGCAGAAGGGATACCAACTAAAAATAAAACTTTCCAAGATAAAAGCTTAATATCTATGGAATGCATAGGTTCAAACGGAATTCGCCAGACGTTTGTGTAATAAGATTGACAAAGCAGAAATTTGTCCCTTTAAGGAACTAGCCGATAATCCTTTCTCCAATCCTTCTTGGAGAAAGGACAAAATCCTAGGAATCCTAACCTTACTTCATGAGTAGCCCTTGGATTCACACCAATAAAGATATTTACGCCATATCTTATGGTAAATTTTCCTAGTGACAGGCTTCCGAGCCTGAATCAAGGTATCAAAAACTGACTCAGAGAATCCCCGCTTAGATAAAATCAAGCGTTCAATCTCCAGGCAGTCAGCTGCAGAGAATTTAGATTTGGATGTTGGAACGGACCTTGAATGAGAAGGTCATGTCTCAGTGGCAGTTTCCACGGTGGCAGAGATGACATTTCCACTAGATCTGCATACCAAGCCCTGCGTGGGCACACAGGCGCTATCAAGATTACCAAAGCCCTCTCCTGTTTGATTCTGGCAATCAGACGAGGCAGGAGAGGAAAAGGAGGAAACACATAAGCCAGGTTGAACGACCAAGGTACTGCTAGAGCATCTATCAGTACTGCTTGGGGATCCCTTGATCTGGACCCGTAACAAGGAAGTTTGGCATTCTGACGAGATGCCATCAAATCCAATTCCGGTGTGCCCCATTGATGGATCAATGCCGCAAACACCTCCGGACGGAGCTCCCACTCCCCCAGATGAAAAGTCTGACGACTTAGAAAATCTGCTTCCCAGTTCTCTACTCCTGGGATATAGATTGCTGATAGATGGCAAGAGTGATTCTCCGCCCATCAAATTATCTTGGAAACCTCTATCATCACTAGAGAACTCTTTGTTCCCCCTTGATGATTGATATATGCTACAGTCGTGACATTGTCTGACTGGAATCTTATGAATTTGGCCAAGGCCAACTGAGGCCACGCTTGAAGCGCATTGAATATTGTGAAGAAAATAAAACTATAATTTTATCACCTCTTTCACTTTACCTCGAAGCGCATTGAATATTGTGAAGAAAATAAAACTATAATTTTATCACCTCTTTCACTTTACCTCTTCCTATTACTTAGTGTAGGCAAAGAGAATGACTGTGGGTGGAGAGAAGGGAGGAGCTATATATACAGCTCTGCTGTGGTGCTCTTTGCCACTTCCTGTTAGCAGGAGGATAATATCCCACAAGTTAGGATGAATCCGTGGACTCGTCGTATCTAGTAGAAGAAATCTGTCTTTCTCCTCCACACTGAGATTAATCAGCACTATTGTCTCCTGTGTTCATAGCTTTACTAAAAAGAATATGTGATATTGATATTTTCATTTTATAATTTCATGTTAGTTTCTACAGGTGAAAACAGCAATTTCTAATAAAAAAATAAAGGTTGAGCTGCTGTTTACAACCAAATACACTCCAATGGGTTAAATGGACCACTGAGAGGACATTTTAGAGAACTATGCCCATTTAATATCATATGTAAAATACAATCTTGTATAAGTGAGGAGCATCCCATACCACAAATGTAACTTAATAAATGGTATAAGAATCCCTAAATATCTTTATCTTATTAAATGTTTACCAATGTTCCCTCTTGTAATCTCTTTGTCATCTCTCCGATATAGATATTAGAGCATGGATGGACACTTAATTAAGTAGACACCAACTTAGAGAAATATGTCAAATAGCTTCTAACTTTTTTTTTAACCAGTGTAAGGATGGCAAAACATTGTGGTCATTACTAGAGGGCTATCATGTGTGCAACTAATGCCTCACTTACAATAACTAGAAAACCTCTGCAGGTAACCAGTATGGAGTGCTCATGTGTGCAACTAATGCCTGGGTTACAATAACTAGAAAACCTCTGCAGGTAACCAGTAGAGGGCGCTCATATGCGCAACTAACGCCTGATTTACAATAACTAGAAAACCTCTGCAGGTAACCAGTAGGGGGGTGCTCATGTGTGTAACTAATGCCTGGGTTACAATAACTAGAAAACCTCTGCAGGTAACCAGTAGGGGGTGCTCATGTGTGCAACTAATGCCTGGGTTACAATAACTAGAAAACCTCTGCAGGTAACCAGTAGGGGGCGCTCATGTGTGTAACTAATGCCTGAGTTACAATAACTAGAAAACCTCTGCAGGTAACCAGTAGGGGGTGCTCATGTGTGCAACTAATGCCTGGGTTACAATAACTAGAAAACCTCTGCAGGTAACCAGTAGGGGGTGCTCATGTGTGCAACTAATGCCTGAGTTACAATAACTAGAAAACCTCTGCAGGTAACCAGTAGGGGACGCTCATGTGTGCAACTAATGCCTGGGTTACAATAACTAGAAAACCTCTGCAGGTAACCAGTAGGGGGTGCTCATGTGTGCAACTAATGCCTGAGTTACAATAACTAGAAAACCTCTGCAGGTAACCAGTAGGGGGGTGCTCATGTGTGCAACTAATGCCTGGGTTACAATAACTAGAAAACCTCTGCAGGTAACCAGTAGGGGGGTGCTCATGTGTGCAACTAATGCCTGGGTTACAATAACTAGAAAACCTCTGCAGGTAACCAGTAGGGGGGTGCTCATATGCGCAACTAACGCCTGATTTACAATAACTAGAAAACCTCTGCAGGTAACCAGTAGGGGGGTGCTCATGTGTGTAACTAATGCCTGGGTTACAATAACTAGAAAACCTCTGCAGGTAACCAGTAGGGGGGTGCTCATGTGTGTAACTAATGCCTGGGTTACAATAACTAGAAAACCTCTGCAGGTAACCAGTAGGGGGTGCTCATGTGTGCAACTAATGCCTGGGTTACAATAACTAGAAAACCTCTGCAGGTAACCAGTAGGGGGCGCTCATGTGTGTAACTAATGCCTGAGTTACAATAACTAGAAAACCTCTGCAGGTAACCAGTAGGGGGTGCTCATGTGTGTAACTAATGCCTGGGTTACAATAACTAGAAAACCTCTGCAGGTAACCAGTAGGGGGTGCTCATGTGTGCAACTAATGCCTGGGTTACAATAACTAGAAAACCTCTGCAGGTAACCAGTAGGGGGTGCTCATGTGTGCAACTAATGCCTGAGTTACAATAACTAGAAAACCTTTGCAGGTAACCAGTAGGAGGCGCTCATGTGTGCAACTAATGCCTGAGTTACAATAAGAAGTAAACCTCTGCAGGTAACCAGTAGGGGGCACTCATTTGTGTAACTAATGCCTGAGTTACAATAACTAGAAAACCTTTGCAGGTAACCAGTAGGGGGTGCTCATGTGTGTAACTAATGCCTGAGTTACAATAACTAGAAAACCTCTGCAGGTAACCAGTAGGGGGCGCTCATATGCGCAACTAACGCCTGATTTACAATAACTAGAAAACCTCTGCAGGTAACCAGTAGGGGGGTGCTCATGTGTGTAACTAATGCCTGAGTTACAATAACTAGAAAACCTCTGCAGGTAACCAGTAGGGGGCGCTCATGTGTGTAACTAATGCCTGAGTTACAATAACTAGAAAACCTCTGCAGGTAACCAGTAGGGGGTGCTCATGTGTGTAACTAATGCCTGAGTTACAATAACTAGAAAAGCTCTGCAGGTAACCAGTAGGGGGCGCTCATATGCGCAACTAACGCCTGAGTTACAATAACTAGAAAACCTCTGCAGGTAACCAGTAGGGGGTGCTCATGTGTGTAACTAATGCCTGAGTTACAATAACTAGAAAACCTCTGCAGGTAACCAATAGGGGGCACTCATGTGTGTAACTAATGCCTGAGTTACAATAACTAGAAAACCTCTGCAGGTAACCAGTAGGGGGTGCTCATGTGTGTAACTAATGCCTGAGTTACAATAACTAGAAAACCTCTGCAGGTAACCAATAGGGGGCACTCATGTGTGTAACTAATGCCTGAGTTACAATAACTAGAAAACCTCTGCAGGTAACCAGTAGGGGGTGCTCATGTGTGTAACTAATGCCTGAGTTACAATAACTAGAAAACCTCTGTAGGTAACCAGTAGGGGGCTCTCATGTGTGTAACTAATGCCTGAGTTACAATAAGAAGTAAACCTCTGCAGGTAACCAGTAGGGGGTGCTCATGTGTGTAACTAATGCCTGAGTTACAATAACTAGAAAACCTGTGCAGGTAACCAGTAGGGGGTGCTCATGTGTGTAACTAATGCCTGAGTTACAATAACTAGAAAACCTGTGCAGGTAACCAGTAGGGGACGCTCATATGCGCAACTAATGCCTGGGTTACAATAACTAGAAAACCTCTGCAGGTAACCAGTAGGGGGTGCTCATGTGTGCAACTAATGCCTGAGTTACAATAACTAGAAAACCTTTGCAGGTAACCAGTAGGAGGCGCTCATGTGTGCAACTAATGCCTGAGTTACAATAAGAAGTAAACCTCTGCAGGTAACCAGTAGGGGGCACTCATTTGTGTAACTAATGCCTGAGTTACAATAACTAGAAAACCTCTGCAGGTAACCAGTAGGGGGGTGCTCATGTGTGTAACTAATGCCTGAGTTACAATAACTAGAAAACCTCTGCAGGTAACCAGTAGGGGGCGCTCATGTGTGTAACTAATGCCTGAGTTACAATAACTAGAAAACCTCTGCAGGTAACCAGTAGGGGGTGCTCATGTGTGTAACTAATGCCTGAGTTACAATAACTAGAAAACCTCTGCAGGTAACCAATAGGGGGCACTCATGTGTGTAACTAATGCCTGAGTTACAATAACTAGAAAACCTCTGCAGGTAACCAGTAGGGGGTGCTCATGTGTGTAACTAATGCCTGAGTTACAATAACTAGAAAACCTCTGTAGGTAACCAGTAGGGGGCTCTCATGTGTGTAACTAATGCCTGAGTTACAATAAGAAGTAAACCTCTGCAGGTAACCAGTAGGGGGTGCTCATGTGTGTAACTAATGCCTGAGTTACAATAACTAGAAAACCTGTGCAGGTAACCAGTAGGGGGCGCTCATGTGTGTAACTAATGCCTGAGTTACAATAACTAGAAAACCTCTGCAGGTAACCAGTAGGGGGTGCTCATGTGTGTAACTAATGCCTGAGTTACAATAACTGAAAAACCTCTGCAGGTAACCAGTAGCAGGCGCTCATGTGTGTAACTAATGCCTGAGTTACAATAAATAGAAAACCTCTGCAGGTAACCAGTAGGGGGTGTTCATGTGTGCAACTAATGTCTGAGTTACAATAAGAAGTAAACCTCTGCAGGTAACCAGTAGGGGGCGCTCATGTGTGCAACTAATGCCTGAGTTACAATAACTAGAAAACTTCTGCAGGTAACCAGGAGGGGGCGCTGATGTGCGCAACTAATGCCTGAGTTACAATAACTAGAAAACCTCTGCAGGTAACCAGTAGGGGGCGCTCATGTGTGCAACTAATGCCTGAGTTACAATAAGAAGTAAACCTCTGCAGGTAACCAGTAGAGGGCGCTCATGTGTGTAACTAATTCCTGAGTTACAATAACTAGAAAACTTCTGCAGGTAACCAGTAGGGGGCGCTCATGTGTGTAACTAATGCCTGAGTTACAATAACTAGAAAACCTCTGCAGGTAACCAGTAAGGGGCGCTCATGTGTGTAACTAATGCCTGAGTTACAATAACTAGAAAACCTCTGCAGGTAACCAGTAGGGGGCGCTCATGTGTTTAACTAATGCCTGAGTTACAATAAGAAGTAAACTTCTGCAGGTAACCAGGAAAGGGCGCTCATGTGTGCAACTAATGCCTGAGTTACAATAACTAGAAAACCTCTGCAGGTAACCAGTAGGGGGTGCTCATGTGTGTAACTAATGCCTGAGTTGCAATAACTAGAAAACCTCTGCAGGTAACCAGTAGGGGGTGCTCATGTGTGCAACTAATGCCTGGGTTACAATAACTAGAAAACCTCTGCAGGTAACCAGTAGGGGGTGCTCATGTGTGCAACCAATGCCTGGGTTACAATAACTAGAAAACCTCTGCAGGTAACCAGTAGGGGGTGCTCATGTGTGTAACTAATGCCTGAGTTACAAAAAGAAGTAAACCTCTGCAGGTAACCAATAGGGGGCGCTCATGTGTGTAATGCCTGATTTACAATAACTTGAAAACCTCTGCAGGTAACCAGTAGAGGGCGCTCATAACTGCAACTAATGCCTGAGTTACAAAAAGAAGTAAACTTCTGCAGGTAACCAGTAGGGGGTGCTCATGTGTGTAACTAATGCTTGAGTTACAAAAAGAAGTAAACTTCTGCAGGTAACCAGTAGGGGGTGCTTATGTGCGCAACTAATGCCTGAGTTACAAAAAGAAGAAACCTCTGCAGGTAACCCGTAGGGGGCACTCATGTGCGCAACTAATGTCTGGATTACATTTTTTATGACATGCCAGTGTTTTTTAATAGTCTTTGAGATATAATTGATTAATTCACGATACTGAGGGCTTGATTTATCAAAGCCCCTACGGCTGGAAGTTCTCACAAGAACTTGCTCGCCGTATTTAACAAGCAGCAGTCATCAGACCGCTGCTTTCCTAACCTCTTCGCCACCTCTAAGGTGGCAAAATTAAATCTCCACGGTCTAGTCCAACCAAGAAGACTGACAGCTCCTGCCTGTGCGTGATTGCCTGTGCGCGGGAAGGGCGCGGGATTGCACGTATATGCGCCCCTGTCCGCCTCATCTTTGATAAATCGACACGTAAGTGACAATTGTTATTCATTAAGTCTTATCAGATTAAACATCAGCCCCTTTCTTAGAATATGTTTGTTCTTCCCATTCTTTAACTCCTTCTTTAATAAATTTGTTGGATAACCTCTAACTGTACATTTTTTTTATTGTTTCACAAGAACTTAATATCAGTTTAGATTCATATGTAACAATCCTTTGTAATCTTACAAATTGTAGTAGGAGAATGAAAACTGACAAATCTAAGTAGTTCTCTATCAGTCAGTTTAGTATAGGGTGACCAGATCTGAGGGAATAAAAGGGACACTTCATCGACGACACGCAACATACTCAAAATGAAAAGGATGAATTATTAAACTAGCTTTTAGTTGGAGCATTTCAAACCATTTATTTTAAATTAAATTATAAATTAAATTGCTATCTGCCACTATTATCACTGTTATTAAAGGGATACTAAACAAAACAATCTTTAATGATTCAGATAGAGCAGCAATTTTAAGCAACTTTCTAATTTACTCCTATTATTAAATTTTCTTCGTTCTCTTGCTATCTTTATGCATGCTTTTCAACAAAGGATACCAAAAAGAACAAAGCATATTAGATAATAGAAGTAAATTGGAAAGTTGTTTAAAATGATCTGCTCTAAAAGAATCAAGAAATAATTTTTTTGGAGTTTCATGGCCCTTTAAATTCTGTAAGAAATATAATCCATTTCTTGTCCTGTTGTTTAGTTTAATTGTTCTCACTCTTAACTTCACCTATTGGAGTAAACTTAAAACATATTGCAATTCCCTTTCAATCAAACAGGATAACCCCTATCCTTAAAGGGGGTAGCCATTTCCTTTTAATCTCATTTCTGCTTTAATCTCATTACTATCCTCTTAGCCATCAAAAATTGGCTCATGGGTAATTTATTTTAAAAGTGATACAGGCTGGGCAAAACTGTAATACAATATAATATTGCGAACAGTCTGTTTCCTATATAAGTCTAACTATACAAAAGGAGTAGTAGCAATATTCAGAGAGCAAACCAAATCCTTAAGGGTTCCAATGTTGCCCACCCAAATTCCAAAAATGTCATCAATATAGCGTCACCAAGTGGCACCAACTTATAAAAACAAGTGGAGTTTATGTACAACCTACTGCTGACTGTATGGGCAGTTGTGGTGATTAAATACAGGTGCATGGGCCCTCAAAGCATATGTGCGTATGCCGCTGAAAAACAGTAATAACTTATTAGAAGCACTTTAGCTGATGGAAGTATATTGCAGAAACGATTATATTTCAAATTAAAATACACCCATGCACATTTAACATTTTGACTTATTCATCCCTTTAAATACTTTAAATATTTATCACAAAGAAGAGTGAAATGTTAATTTCTTGCATATCACCTTTACACAAGAAAAGAACAGAGCGCAACCGCGACTCAAGGTAAAAGTTTTATTACTTATTTGAGCGCTAAAAACACATTGCACTTACAAGAAGTTAGTAATAATTGAGCCTTTGGGTATAATAATCCACTGGACCACTCTCCTCTACATACACCTTCCACGCCGGAAAAGGATATGGCGTCTCCGGGAAGTCCGTAGGTATAAAGCTCAATGCTTCGATGGTAGACGATTAAAAAGTACTTGTAAAAACAATCGGCTATAATGTCTTTCAACAATGTCCCTTAATGTGGTCTACGCGTTTCGTCCTCATTGATCGGGACTTTCTCAAGACATAGGGTTTAATCAGTTAGCGCAGTGTGAGAGTAATGGTATATCACCTTTACAGTATTATAAAGACATTATTTTTTGTTAGAGATCCATAAAAGTAAAAAATGATTCAATTTCTGATACTCTCCATACAGTATAGGAAAGATCTTGTTGCTAATTCCATGTTTCTATCCCCCATGTTATGCCCAGATACTTTAGCTGCATGAATTATTATGAACTTAACATAGGTGTATATAGATTTGTGTCGCCGCATTTCTCTCAATCATTCTCCATTGAATTGCTCTGTTACATTGACTTTTTGTGTCCATCCACCAGGTTATTGACTTTGAATTGGTCATCACTTGGCTTTGTGAGCCGCCCCCTCGGAAAATAGCAAAACTTACGGTACTTGTGGTGAGTAACAGAGTGACAATGACAGGTAAGATATCAGATACCTTTAAATACCATGTACTGTACCACCAATTTGTATGCATTAGAGCAATACATATGACAGACATAGGCATCTGCAGAAAAATTGTTTTAGAGTGGGAGGAAACGGTTAATGTCGTCTTAATATTTTTAAAATGTTGTACAATGTACGAAGGACTCATGTACTGGGGATTCCTCTCACACTGTGGCTCCTAGTGCTCTCTCAGTTAGTGCAGAGGGACTAATTGTTATAATTTCTTCTAGTTACTGTTTCTGTGGGTAAAGACCCATATTAACACCCTTCTGCAGGATGTGCTGTTTTATTATTGGTCCGATGATCTAATGTTCTCAACTTAAAATCTCAAAGATTTCACGTGATTTCTCTCCATGCTAGCTAGTTGTTTGTTTTAATAATTTTTTATCATTGGGCCCTAATATAATTTTGGTTTATTACAGAAGTTAATTATTATTTTCTTATTAACAGCATCATAATCGAGGAGCAGCCAAATACACCAGGCAGAAAGAGGAAGAAAGAGCAGATGGAGGTGCTTTTCCTGGGGACATTTTGCTCTTTTACTAACTAAACTGGCAAATGTTGGTGTCACAATCTGTCTACCTGTACATACACAGGGACTCATTTATTTATTCTACCTTTTTATTATCTATTTTTATCAAAGATAAACTATTATAACATCTTAAGATCCAGTTCTGCTTTATCATTTTACGTTTCTGTATCAACAAAACATTGCTGTAGAGACATCACTCAGTACAGACAATGCATATCACATATACAGAGCCTAGTACCTGTCTATCAGCCTGGTATGAGCATGCAAGCTGTTGGGGGTCACTGCTCTATCTCCCAGAAAAGAAAATATACAGCATTTGTGTCTTCTGTAATCAAAAGTTATGTTTTACAAGGACTTTTATACATTCATAAAGTAAACTGAAGAACCAGTTTTGCATCTATTCGTCATGTATCAACACTACTAATAAAGTAACCAGAAGAACCAGTATTGCACCTATTCATCATGTATCAACACTACTAATAAAGTAACCAGAAGAACCAGTATTGCACCTATTCACCAAGTACCAACACTACTAATAAAGTAACCAGAAGAACCAGTATTGCACCTATTCATCATGTATCAACACTACTAATAAAGTAACCAGAAGAACCAGTATTGCACCTATTTGCCGTGTATCAACACTACTAATAAAGTAACCAGAACTACCAGTATTGCACCTATTCACCATGCACCAACACTACTAATAAAGTAACTGGAAGAACCAGTATTGCACCTATTCACCGTGCACCAACACTACTAATAAAGTAACTGGAAGAACCAGTATTGCACCTATTCACCATGTACCAAAACTACTAATAAAGTAACTGGAAGAACCAGTATTGCACCTATTCACCGTGTACCAACACTACTAATAAAGTAACTGGAAGAACCAGTATTGCACCTATTCACCGTGTACCAACACTACTAATAAAGTAACTGGAAGAACTAGTATTGCACCTATTCACCGTGTACCAACACTACTAATAAAGTAAAAGTAAAAATCAGTATTGCATCTATTCACCGTGTACCAACACTACTAATAAAATAACCGGAAGAACCAGTATTCTACATATTCACTGTGTACCACTTGCTGTCTCCACATAGTATATAAATTGTATCCAATATGTACACTGCACCATAAGCCAATCCAACACTGACTCTAATATCCTACAAATGCTATAACTGTATGGTAAATACTATATATATCAAAGATATTCAAAATATATTTGTGCATATTATTATGGTGGGGGTAAGAGGGGCAGCAGATTTAAAAGCACCAAGAATGACACAAAACACGTAAATTATAGGATACGTTGGACATATATATTCAAATAGTAAATTTGATTGGTGCCGACCCTTAAGCATGAATATTTATAAAAAAAGGCTCAACCTCAGATACTAAGGAGTTAAAAAAAGACAGGGAATTCAGCACATTTAGTTTAAGTCCAACATTTTTATTAACCATGTCATAGTTGACAATTCAAAAAATATGCATGTCTCAGAGGCAGGACGCCACACAACCCCAAATGCACAAAATATAAATACTCAACAGTACAGTCATAAAACAAGAACATACAATTTAAAAACAGGCAGGAATAAGGACTGTATATGTCTCTAAGTACAGGGGTTAACAGCACCACAGCCAGAACCAGGCTCCACACAAGGATAATGCCTCGGAGGATAAAAAGACAGGATCTATGTTAACCCCTAGGATATATCAGTATATACACGCATAAAAATGGGAACAAAATATAGGAGAGAAACCAGCAACACCCAACCTCAACCAGCCCCAACTGAAAGCAGAAGGGAAATAGCTGGTGAGGATGTTATCACCGGGATCTGTGCTGTAACAATCCTATACGAATACAATACTTTGTATCTAGTTCACAATGATAAACAAAGTAACAATGATATACTGATACAAAGTATAGTGCAACAGAAAAGGGCTAAGTAGGGCCCGTGCAGTTCACATATAATGGATCCTGAACATGGAAATCAGTTGCGGTGTTTGACATACATATATGTCCGTTTCTGCCGTGCACATCAACCGTTCAATAAGGGTGTAAGTAAGCCAAGTAATGCTCAGGACTGGCAGCTGATAATGATCCTCCAAAGGGTTCGGCAACAGCTGTTAAGTATAGGTGAAGTACTTATCCACTAGGTTGCAAACAAAGAACCGCTTCCTGTGAGACTCACCACCGCTTTCACTGCATGTCACAGACAGTTATTCCACCTCCATACGGGCACCGCAGCCGTGACGTCACCATGTGGGAGTCTCACTAGTCGCGAAAACCAAGATTGGTTCAGATCCACTCAAAGCTGCACCGTAGTCACTGTGTACCAACACTACTAATAAAGTAACTGGAAGAACCAGTATTGCACCTATTCACCAAGTAGCAACACTACTAATAAAGTAACTGGAAGAACCAGTATTGCACCTATTCACCATGTACCAACACTACTAATAAAGTAACTGGAAGAACCAGTATTGAACCTATTCACCATGTACCAGCACTACTAATAAAGTAACTGGAAGAACCAGTATTGCACCTATTCACCATGTACCAACACTACTAATAAAGTAATTGGAAGAACCAGTATTGCACCTATTCACCATGTAGCAACACTACTAATAAAGTAACTGGAAGAACAAGTATTGTACCTATTCACCATGTAGCAACACTACTAATAAAGTAACAGGAAGAACCAGTATTGCACCTATTCACCATGTACCAACACTACTAATAAAGTAACTGGAAGAACCAGTATTGCACCTATTCACCATGTACCAACACTACTAATAAAGTAACTGGAAGAACCAGTATTGCACCTATTCACCATGTACCAACACTACTAATAAAGTAATTGGAAGAACCAGTATTGCACCTATTCACCATGTAGCAACACTACTAATAAAGTAACTGGAAGAACAAGTATTGTACCTATTCACCATGTAGCAACACTACTAATAATAGGTTCAACCTTCATCTAGGTTAGTCAACCTAGATGAAATGTTTTTAATGTGCAATTGCTGATGATTAGCAAATAAATAGAATATATAATTTTATATATATATATATATATATATATATATATATATATATATATATATTTAATTGACATATTTTGAAGTGTTTTTTCTGATATTATTATAAGATTATTTCCGTACACACATTTCCACACATACTGAAATCAGTCCCAAATATTAACTCTCTGATATAAGGTTTAAGCTTTCCTAGCACTTTTTAGCTCATTTTCTGTAACACCTATTCACCAAGTACCAACACTACTAATAAAGTAACCAGAAGAACCAGTATTGCACCTATTCATCGTGTACCAACACTACTAATAAAGTTAACGGAAGAACCAGTATTGCACCTATTCATCGTGTACCAACACTACTAATAAAGTAACCGGAAGAACCAGTATTGCACCTATTCATCGTGTACCAAAACTACTAATAAAGTAACCGAAAGAACCAGTGTTGCACCTATTCATCATGTACCAACACTACTAATAAAGTAACTGGAAGAACCAGTATTGCACCTATTCACCATGTACCAACACTACTAATAAAGTAACTGGAAGAACCAGTATTTCACCTATTTACCATGTACCAACACTACTAATAAAGTAACTGGAAGAACCAGTATTGCACATAGTCACCATGTACCAACACTACTAATAAAGTAAACGGAAAAAACAGTATTGCACCTAGTCACCATGTGTCTATAAGATAGGGGGCGCCCTAAAAGGTTAGCACTCAATAGGCTATGTGATGTATATGATAATATATATAGTGTACACCAAAAAGAGACAATGTGAAAAGTATAAACTATTATCATATAATGTACTATTAGTCAAATATTAAAACAATTGAACATGGAAGAAAATACAGTATAATAGAAAGTCTTTTGTGAAATGAGATAATGTTGAGGCAGCAATCTTTAGCGGACCCGGCCTGGATCCAAGAGGGTAATCTATAAACGAGAGAAAAGACAGATGCGCCACATGGCCCAATATTGTTTGATCCACAAAGATTAAATGATCAGGTTGTATTACATTAGACTCACAATCTTAAGAGCACTCCAATTAGTGCAATGGGAACAGTCTGGGATCTATAACAGTCACCCAGCAGACCGACCTCTTAGGGTGAAGATGGATAATCTGTAGTAAAACACAAGAGGACACAAAGGTGCCTATATGGCCTAGTACAGTCTTATACCAGGAGCAGTAGTATGTATGGTAAGATATATACTCACAAAAGGTAATGCATCTCCATTGATGCTATTCAAACAGGAAGGGATCAATGCAGTCACCCAACAGACTATAACAAGGCTTCCACAGGAGGCAATCAGCAGAGGTCCAGTGGACCAATATAGATCCAAATAAAACACAGTAGCAAGTGTTTGAGATAAAAAAGTATTAAACTTTACTGACAAAGGTTAAAATCAAGCGACGCGTTTCTCAGTCACAGACTGTTTCCTCAGGCATAATAAAATAATTTACAAACGCTTGCTACATATACCTAACCAAACCAATTAACATAATTTATATCACTTGTTGTGGGTGTGATCTATGACATCATAGGTATCCTAGTTACAAATCTGTTTTGACAACATAAGTAAACCCAATTTGTATGTTTTAGATTAAACAAAACAAAATAAATACACATTATAGCAATTAATGCACAAAATAATCCTAAACCAATTTATACAGAATACATATAACAACAATTTACATATCTTTTATATATGTAGAAAACAAATATCCATTTTAACTTGTGATAGATAGATTAGTCAGAAATAATCTCTATTTGTATACCATGTGCAGGCAGAACATATGTAGATTACACACCTTAGTTGTTTCTATTACATTTCTTATTTTACTAGTTCTTTTTATATAGCTAATCATTCATACAATGCCCCATTCAGATCCCTAGTTGCAAGGTAATGCTCTTTTTCTGTTTATCATTTTCATTCATTTTACAGGCATTTATATTTAAAGTCGTATATTGTCCAACATATGAATTTCAAGTACTCGTACCTTACGATTTTATAATAAGGACTATTCCTACTAATGATTACATCATATAAAGATAAGATTTCAAGTTATTTTTGATCCGGATCACTTACTTTGTTTTATTGCAAAACGCCATTAGAGCTTCTGAATGGCGTGCATGTAAAGCTTGTGCGCATGTCAATAGCGTTACCATAGGAACCATAAGACTCATTCGGCTCCACGCTAGGCGCAAGTCAATAGCTGTTACATGATAGGATAGTGTTATTCTTTAACTCAGTGTAACAATTGGCTGTGTTCCATTTCAAAACGTTAGTTTGTCTAATCTCTTGTCAATCGCGTTACCATAGGTGCAATAAGACCTATTCGTCTCGACGCTAGATGTAAATAAAAGCTGTTACATGATAGGATAATGTTATACTATGACTACGGGTAGCTAGTGGCTGTGTTCCATCTCAGGGCATTAGTTTGTCTAATCGTTCTGTAAATGGTATTAGAACGGTAAAGTAATGTGGCCAAAATCTACCTACATTTGATGAACACAATATTATGGTATGCCTATGATTATTTGTACCTAATAAATGATAAGCAATGTATATTTAATATAATAAATGAAAATAATAAATAAATAAATATACAATATATGCAGTCGTGACTTGATGTTATGTGTGATATGTGAGGATTATTGAATAAACTTCTTTTAATGTGAAGGGCTGGTGCCTAATTATAAACTAAATAAATCTTGAGTGATATGTTTGGTAGAGATTTATGAAACCCCTCTTCTAAATGCAATAGAGCATATAATGCTCATATTCTTCTAAGTGTTCCTCTTATTATGTGACTATCCTATATAAACGTGTTAAATTGTTCAGAAGATCCAGTAACCTAGGTGACTTGATGATAATAATATTATTAAAATATGTGTATATATGGATTGCCTAATATTAATAGTGACCCCAATATGTCTTTGACTATACAATAGTGATAAAGTGATAAGACTAGATATTAGTAATAATAAAATATGTGTATGTGTAAATCACAATAATAATATGAGATAATGAAACTGATGTGTGTTGGTTCCCCTATAGTAATAGTGAGACTCCTTGTCATGTGTGATATTATTGTCTATAGTGACAAATATAATTGTGACATTAGTGCTATGTGATAATGATTAAAACTAATATGTTACAAAAGATTATGTTATCTAAATACGTATGTTCTTTAACGTTTGGTCAATATAAGTAATAAGATTATTAACCAAAGAAGTAAAGTGATAATAACTCAAAATGGTTAAGACCCTAAATAGGATGTGTGTTCTTATAATATCCTTGTGTGATCTCTCAAATATATGTATAAATCACAGTATATTACACATTTTTGTGGGAGGAAGACTAACTAGACTGTGGAATAATAAAAGACTATATCAGTGTTGGGAGAGGGAACTAACAGTTAAAGGGAGTCTACAATCAACTGGCAACTGTAGCAGATAAATACAATCAGACAGTGTATAATGTGTAAGAAAAACACCTCGGTGTCCTGGAATATAAATTATGGAAAAGATACCCACAGATAAGGCCACATTTGTGCCAATAGGTATCAATGAATGAAAATTGTAACTCCTGTATATGATGTAAAATCACCTTGTCATATATCAAAAGCGGCCAAATCCACACATGCATTTAGACCATCTGGTACTAAAGAATGTAATTTATGTATCCAGTAGGTCTCTCTACGGCGTAAATTGAGAAGAGGGTTGTGACTATTTCGAGAAATTTGTTCAATAGGTAATACAGATAATGTTTTCGCACTTCCTTTGTGTGAAAAAGCACAGTGTCTAGATAGACTATGTTTGAGGTATTTTCTCTTGATGTTATAGATATGTTCACTCCAACGTTTTCTGATGGTGCGGCTAGTGCGCCCTACATATTGAGCCCCACAAAGACAGTTCACTAAATAAACAACATAAGTAGATTCACAAGATAATCTCTTGCTAATTTTAAATTGTTCCCCTGTTTGGTGTGAAGAAAATGTCTTAGTGCCAGTTTTGATGACACATATTGCATTTGCGCTTCATACATTTATAAACTCCACTTTGGGGGGTAAAGTTGCCTAAGAAAGTCCTGTTTAGGCCTAACTGATGGTTAGTACCCATAGTCTTGTCTCTCACAATCTTGCTGGGGGCCAATTTATTTTTAAGTGTGTGTGCCCTTCTGTAGACTATCCTAGGTTTGGAGGGAATAAGTTTTTTGAGATGTGGATCATCACAAATTATAGGCCAATGTTTGGCTATAGTTTTTTGAATCTCACGATAATTGCTGTTAAATCCAGTAATAAATACTGGTGTCTTATTATATTCATAAAATTCAAGAAACTCCAGCCACCAATTTCTTTTAAAAGACCTTTATTCTTTAGTCATGGGTCCCATTGATATACAACGTTTCAAGCCAGCATTAGGCTCTTAGTCATGTACACTTTAGCTATACAGGTTTCTGTTACTTATACCTGCACCTGTTAATCACTCACCTGATGTTAATTAACCCATTCCATAAGGAACACAACCATTGCTGTTGCAACAGTGACATCTTGTGGATGAAAAATATAGTACACCACTTGTTTTTATTCTGAATTTTTTAGTGTTCCTTCATGGGATGGATGAACACCATCACATATTCTTAAAACCACATAAAACCTATATACAATTTTAAAAGAGGAGCATAAAATCCCAATATCTATAGAGCCACAGTAATGTGAATCAATGTACATAATACATTCTCATTATCATAAATTTCAAACAAAAAATTATCATACAGAAAAATTTAAAGAGATATATCTTTCCAAAAGCACCTGTTTTCTCAAAAAAAGATCTCAGATCCTATTTGACCATATTTGACCAGTTATTGCTATCCTTAAATATTAATATCTATACCATTAATATGTTTATTAGTTGACTTATCCATATACTACATAAATGATCCATATACTACATAAATGATTAGAGGTCAACAAAACAGACTCCAATCAAAGTCTTTATTTAGACCCCTAGGGGTCAGGCAGTCCAATTTGTGGATCCAGAACATCTCCCTCATTTTGAGGAGATGTTCCCTGTCACCACCCCTTCTTGGTTTCATTACCTGATCTATAATGAGGAATCTAAGTTGACTAATGTTATGACCTGCAGAGAGGAAGTGAGAGGACACAGGAGCCTCCATGTTTTTACATCTTATGTTGGATTTATGTTCTGTTATCCTCTCCCTTACCTCTCTGCAGGTCTCGCCTACATAGATAAGTCCACATGGACACTTGATCATATAAATAGCAAAGGTGGTTCTGCATGTGAAATATTTGTTTATTGTAAATTTACGTCCACTAGTTGGATGATAGAAGTTTTTTCCTTTTATCATGGAACTGCAATGACTGCAGTTCAAGCATGGATAACAACCATTATTTTTACTGCCAATTGTTGTTTGAATATTTCTTTTAGCAGAACCTATGTCAGTGTGTACAATCAAATCCTTGATACTTTTATTTTTCTTATATGCTACCATGGGCACCTGTTTGAATTCTTCTACTTGTGGATTACATTCCCTTATTATATGCCAGTGTCTTTTCAAGACACCGGTTATTTTTTGGCTGAACCTATTATGTTGAGTGACAAATATTATGTTATTCTCTCCTTTCTTGCCTAGATTTCCTTGTTTCTGATTTTGTTTAGAACCAGCTTCCACATTAGCCAATTGTTCCATTATCAAATTTCTAGGGTATTTTCTAGCAATGAATTTGTTCGCCATATCCCCTAACCTTTGTTTGCATTTATTGCTATCTGACACAATTCTCTTAACCCTAGTAAACTGGCTCTTAGGTATTGCTTTAAACACACTCTCTGGGTGGCAGCTGCCATATTGTAGCAAATTATTTTTATCAGTCTTTTTTATATATAGATCAGTTTCTAAAAAACCTTTTTCTTTGTATACATAAGTGTCCAGGTATTCTATACCCACTTCACTCATATTCATACTAAATTTCAATCCTTGCACTGAGCAATTTAAATCCTCTACAAATATTAATAGGCTCCCAACGTCGCCCCCCCACACGCCAAACACATCGTCAATAAATCTCCACCAGGAGACCCCATGAGTTTGAAAAAGTGAGTTAGAGTACACAAAGTGTTCCTCAAAGCTGTTCATAAATATGTTGGCGTATGTGGGGGCGACGTTGGAGCCCATTGCTGTCCCCTGTTTCTGAATGTAGTAAGTATCCATGAACAGAAAATAATTCTGATGTAATATTAAGGTTAATAGATCTGTCAAAAAAACAATTTCTGCAAGTGTATAGTTGCTATCAGTTTTTAAGATGTTCTCAACTGCTGCTATTCCACTTGTGTGCTTAATTGAAGTATACAAGCTGGAAACATCTAGTGTAAATAGTATACATTTCTCACCAACCTGGCCCAACTCTTTAAGTTTAGACAAAAAATCATTTGTATCTCTTATATATGAAGTGGTCTTCTGTATTAAGGGTTGTAAAACTTTATCCAAAAAAACTGAAATGTTTGAAAATACAGATCCTATTCCAGCCACAATAGGGCGCCCAGGTGGTTTAGTCATAGTTTTATGGATCTTAGGTAACACATAAATGACAGGTCTAATAGGATTTTTTTCTAACAGGGCATCTTTAAATTTTTCTGAAATGATCTCCCTCTTAACCGCTAGTTGTAATATATTTTCTATCTCCTTATTGATCTGGCCAGTAGGGTCCCTAGGTAATTTCTCATATACTTGGCTATCTGCTAACTGGCGTTCAATCTCTTGTATATAATCAGACCTATTAAGGATAACTACAGCCCCGCCCTTGTCTGCCTCCTTAATGATTATATCATTGTTGTTTTTTAGTGACTGAATTGCCAATTTATCTTTCTTGTTCTTTTGTACCAACTTTCTTTTTGTTTCTTTCCTGAGCAAGTTTTTAATTTCTCTCTGAACCAAATTCATATAAGTTGTGACACTGTGAGTAGTTGAAGGTGTGAATTTGCTTTTTTTGGTTATTCCAAAATCTTTAATGTTGTTAAATCTAACATTTTTATCAGTGACCTTAGTGTGTGTCAAATTAGTGTCTTTCTGTAAAGAAAAATATATCTTTAATTTAAGTTTCCTAAAAAACCTGTGCAAATCTTGAAAAATTGTGAATTCATTTAAAGAATCATCTAAACAATACGATAATCCCTTATTTAATGCTAAGTGCTCCTCATTGCTGAGGACATAGTCAGACAGATTGTATACCAAACTATCAGTATCATAAGTGACATTATTGTGCACATTCGTGGATGCTAATTGCGGGTTAACCCCCTGTGAAAAAACGTGATTAGAATTATAAATAACATGTCCCAATATTTGTTCGTTTAGAGAGTCACTATTGGAATAATTGACAATGTCAGTCTTTGCCCCAACAGGGGATTTCTGTATATGCCTGCATGAATCCTCAACACTGGAAGCAATACCATGGTTAGCATTGGTGTCATGTTCTCTCACAACATTTTCAGACACAGTTCCTTCAACAATCCCCCTTGTTACATTTCTTACCAGCAGCCGGTCCGGGGTATCAGCCCATGTATCCTCACACCGTGTCGGTCTCTCAGTCGGTGTATCTTTAACCACTTCATACCTGACACTTGTGCTGGGCTGCTCTTCTATCCCCTCCGGTCTGTCTGCGTTCAGTAGCGGTAGCCGCCTCTCTGTGCGCCGCGCATGCGGCGTGGTCGCTGACGTTGTGACGTCATCACTGGGCCCGCTCCGCTGTTTCCTGTGTTTCCTCCCGGCCCGGTGATATCGATATCCGAGTCCTCGGTTAAAAAACTGGCAGAGGATTCGGATCCACTCTGGACGTCTCCTTGGCTTGTGGTCTGTCTCACTGGTCTTCTCTGGCCTCGCATACCGCCACTTGAATTTTTGTTGAATCCTGTGTTCTGGCGCCATCTATAGACGGCTCCATGGCAGTAGTCCTGCTCATCTCTTATGAACTTCTGTCGTTTTCGGCTTTCCAGTTGCTTCCTGTAGTCATTTACAGATTTCTCCACGTCCATGACCAGCTTTTTATATTCATCCAGGGGTAAGTTTTTTACAAGTTGTTCTTTCTGTAGATTGATTTTCTCCTTGTATGCATTTATTTCTTGCTGTGCGAACTCCACTGTCCAAGTGATGATGTCAAAGGAGCACTTATTCAATATACTTTCGAATTTGTCAGTGTATTCCTTTCTATCAGCAAATAATGTTGGGCATGTGGACATTCTTAACCCCCTGGGTATGCGCTGGACTTTATGGTACTCAGACAGGGTTATAGCATGTAGTTCAAGCACCATTTTTTTCTTGCTCTCTTTCTCCAAGAATCTCCCTGTGGTTTCTGAGGGAGTGATATTTAGAAAGTCTCTATTTCCCACTACTGTGGCATTAATATGCTGGGCAGTCTCCTCATCATACCCAAACACGGTGGGTCCCAATTGTGTATTAGTAATTGTATTAGAGGCCATACCTTCAGCCATATTGGTGTGCACGTTACTCCCAGGGCAGCATGCAGTAGAATCAAAAAAGTGGAAAACAGCACACCAATTACCTCTTCCAGTGGGGCACGGAGTAACAGACTTGCCAAGTCTCACCAATGTCCATAAAATTCAAGAAACTCCAGCCACCAATTTCTTTTAAAAGACCTTTATTCTTTAGTCATGGGTCCCATTGATATACAACGTTTCAAGCCAGCATTAGGCTCTTAGTCATGTACACTTTAGCTATACAGGTTTCTGTTACTTATACCTGCACCTGTTAATCACTCACCTGATGTTAATTAACCCATTCCATAAGGAACACAACCATTGCTGTTGCAACAGTGACATCTTGTGGATGAAAAATATAGTACACCACTTGTTTTTATTCTGAATTTTTTAGTGTTCCTTCATGGGATGGATGAACACCATCACATATTCTTAAAACCACATAAAACCTATATACAATTTTAAAAGAGGAGCATAAAATCCCAATATCTATAGAGCCACAGTAATGTGAATCAATGTACATAATACATTCTCATTATCATAAATTTCAAACAAAAAATTATCATACAGAAAAATTTAAAGAGATATATCTTTCCAAAAGCACCTGTTTTCTCAAAAAAAGATCTCAGATCCTATTTGACCATATTTGACCAGTTATTGCTATCCTTAAATATTAATATCTATACCATTAATATGTTTATTAGTTGACTTATTCATATACTACATAAATGATCCATATACTACATAAATGATTAGAGGTCAACAAAACAGACTCCAATCAAAGTCTTTATTTAGACCCCTAGGGGTCAGGCAGTCCAATTTGTGGATCCAGAACATCTCCCTCATTTTGAGGAGATGTTCCCTGTCACCACCCCTTCTTGGTTTCATTACCTGATCTATAATGAGGAATCTAAGTTGACTACTCTTTAACTCAGTGTAACAATTGGCTGTGTTCCATTTCAAAACGTTAGTTTGTCTAATCTCTTGTCAATCGCGTTACCATAGGTGCAATAAGACCTATTCGTCTCGACGCTAGATGTAAATAAAAGCTGTTACATGATAGGATAATGTTATCCTATGACTACGGGTAGCTAGTGGCTGTGTTCCATCTCAGGGCATTAGTTTGTCTAATCGTTCTGTAAATGGTATTAGAACGGTAAAGTAATGTGGCCAAAATCTACCTACATTTGATGAACACAATATTATGGTATGCCTATGATTATTTGTACCTAATAAATGATAAGCAATGTATATTTAATATAATAAATGAAAATAATAAATAAATAAATATACAATATATGCAGTCGTGACTTGATGTTATGTGTGATATGTGAGGATTATTGAATAAACTTCTTTTAATGTGAAGGGCTGGTGCCTAATTATAAACTAAATAAATCTTGAGTGATATGTTTGGTAGAGATTTATGAAACCCCTCTTCTAAATGCAATAGAGCATATAATGCTCATATTCTTCTAAGTGTTCCTCTTATTATGTGACTATCCTATATAAACGTGTTAAATTGTTCAGAAGATCCAGTAACCTAGGTGACTTGATGATAACAATATTATTAAAATATGTGTATATATGGATTGCCTAATATTAATAGTAACCCCAATATGTGTTTGACTATACAATAGTGATAAAGTGATGACTAGATATTAGTAATAATAAAATATGTGTATGTGTAAATCACAATAATAATATGAGATAATGAAACTGATGTGTGTTGGTTCCCCTATAGTAATAGTGAGACTCCTTGTCATGTGTGATATTATTGTCTATAGTGACAAATATAATTGTGACATTAGTGCTATGTAATAATGATTAAAACTAATATGTTACAAAAGATTATGTTATCTAAATACGTATGTTCTTTAACGTGTTTGGTCAATATAAGTAATAAGATTATTAACCAAAGAAGTAAAGTGATAATAACTCAAAATGGTTAAGACCCTAAATAGGATGTGTGTTCTTATAATATCCTTGTGTGATCTCTCAAATATATGTATAAATCACAGTATATTACACATTTTTGTGGGAGGAAGACTAACTAGACTGTGGAATAATAAAAGACTATATCAGTGTTGGGAGAGGGAACTAACAGTTAAAGGGAGTCTACAATCAACTGGCAACTGTAGCAGATAAATACAATCAGACAGTGTATAATGTGTAAGAAAAACACCTCGGTGTCCTGGAATATAAATTATGGAAAAGATACCCACAGATAAGGCCACATTTGTGCCAATAGGTATCAATGAATGAAAATTGTAACTCCTGTATATGATGTAAAATCACCTTGTCATATATCAAAAGCGGCCAAATCCACACATGCATTTAGACCATCTGGTACTAAAGAATGTAATTTATGTATCCAGTAGGTCTCTCTACGGCGTAAATTGAGAAGAGGGTTGTGACTATTTCGAGAAATTTGTTCAATAGGTAATACAGATAATGTTTTCGCACTTCCTTTGTGTGAAAAAGCACAGTGTCTAGATAGACTATGTTTGAGGTATTTTCTCTTGATGTTATAGATATGTTCACTCCAACGTTTTCTGATGGTGCGGCTAGTGCGCCCTACATATTGAGCCCCACAAAGACAGTTCACTAAATAAACAACATAAGTAGATTCACAAGATAATCTCTTGCTAATTTTAAATTGTTCCCCTGTTTGGTGTGAAGAAAATGTCTTAGTGCCAGTATTGATGACACATATTGCATTTGCGCTTCATACATTTATAAACTCCACTTTGGGGGGTAAAGTTGCCTAAGAAAGTCCTGTTTAGGCCTAACTGATGGTTAGTACCCATAGTCTTGTCTCTCACAATCTTGCTGGGGGCCAATTTATTTTTAAGTGTGGGTGCCCTTCTGTAGACTATCCTAGGTTTGGAGGGAATACGTTTTTTGAGATGTGGATCATTACAAATTATAGGCCAATGTTTGGCTATAGTTTTTTGAATCTCAGGATAATTGCTGTTAAATCCAGTAATAAATACTGGTGTCTTATTATATTCAGCAGATATTTTTTCTTTAGACTTTTTTTGGGTCTTATCTGATATCAGGTAGGTGTTTCTATCGTCATTTAATGCCCTTAGGTATCCTTTCTGGATAAGATCCAAGGGATAACCCTTTTCCAAGAACCTATCCTTCAAAATCAGAGCTTGTTTTTTGTAGCTTTCAGTAGTGCTGCAATTACGTCTTATTCGTCTAAATTGGCCATAAGGCACATTCTTCTTCCAATTCATATAATGATTACTGCTAAAGTTTAAAAAACTGTTACAGTCAACTTTTTTGAAAAAAGTTTCAGACATAATTGTACCGGTTGTTGAAAAAGATAAAGATAGATCTAAAAATTCAATTATGTTAGACTGTATGTTGGAAGTGAATTCTAATTCGAATTCGTTGGAGTTAAGCGAGATGGAGAAGGTTTTAGCTTCTTCATAAGTCCCCCTGAATAGAATAAGCAGATCATCTATATAACGGCCATAGAACACCAGACTCGCACCCATAGGAGACCCATAAATGTGGGTCTCCTCAAATCTGCCCATATAAAGATTGGCAAAACTGGGTGCGAATCTGGTGCTCATGGCCGTACCCTTAACTTGCAAGTAATGCTGACCCTGATAGAGAAAATAGTTGTGGTGTAGTATAAAATATATTATTTCACTAATGAATTGTTGTTGTCTTAGTGGCATGTAAATGTCAGTCGCCAGATATGATTGTATCACTGATAGACCCTTATCATGTGGAATATTAGAATAGAGCGAGCTTACATCACTTGTAATCCACCATAACCGATTATCTGTTTTGGTAATATTTAGACTATTCAATTTATTCAGGAGATCTGTAGAATCCCTGATAAATGAGGGTAAATTGATAACATGTTTCTGCAGAAAAGAGTCCACATAGGCTGAAAGGTGATTCGTTGGTCACCATGTACCAACACTACTAATAAAGTAACTGGAAGAACCAGTATTTCACCTATTTACCATGTACCAACACTACTAATAAAGTAACTGGAAGAACCAGTATTGCACATAGTCACCATGTACCAACACTACTAATAAAGTAACTGGAAGAACCAGTATTGCACCTATTCATTGTGTACCAACACTACTAATAAAGTAACTGGAAGAACCAGTATTTCACTTATTTACCATGTACCAACACTACTAATAAAGTAACTGGAAGAACCAGTATTGCACATAGTCACCATGTACCAACATTACTAATAAAGTAACTGGAAGAATCAGTATTGCACCTATTCACCATGTACCAACACTACTAATAAAGTAACTGGAAGAACCAGTATTGCACCTATTCACCATGTACCAACACTACTAATAAAGTAACCAGAAAAAACAGTATTGCATCTAGTCACCATGTACCAACACTATTAATAAAGTAACCGGAAAAAACAGTATTGCACCTAGTCACCATGTACCAATACTACTAATAAAGTAACTGGAAGATTCAGTATTTCACCTATTCACCATGTACCAACACTACTAATAAAGTACGTGGATGAACAAGCATTGCACCTATTCACCATGTACCAACACTACTATTAAAGTAACTGGAAGAACCAGTATGCACCTATTCACCATGTACCAACATTACTAATAAAGTAACTGGAAGAACCAGTATTGCACCTATTTAACGTGTACCAACACTACTAATAAAATAACCGGAAGAACCAGTATACCACATATTCACTCTGTACCACTTACAGTCTCCACATAGTAGGTAAATTGTATCCAATATGTACACTGCACCATAAGCCAACCCAACACTGACTCTACTATCCTACGAATGCTATAACTGTGTGGTAAATACTATATATATCAAAGATATTCAAAATATATTTGTGCATGTTATTATGGTGGGGGTAAGAGGGGCAGCAGATTTAAAAGCACCAAGAATGACACAAAACAAGTGTCATAAATGATAGGATATGTTAGACATATATTCAAATAGTAAATTTTATTGGTGCGGACCTTTAAGCATGAATATTTATAAAAAAAAAGGCTCACCCTCAGATACTAAGGAGTTCAAAAAAGACAGGGAATTCAGTACTTTTTTTTTTTTTATCTTTTTATTGATGAAAAATTTGAAATACAAATACATTTAAAGTAGGATACTAAAGAGTATCCAAATATAGTATATAAAAGACTTTCAGCTGTCAGGTGGAGTTTTAAATTTTCAGTGTTTAGGATAATGATAGGAGGAAAGAAAGGAAAAAACAAAACATAGTGAGAACGTAAGATCTCTCTCATACTACCCCAAGTTCTTACAATTGAATGTTAATCATTTTTTCTATAAGCTTAATGAAGGTTCTGTCTTGATATATGACAAAATCCCTCCAAATTTTCGTATACGAGTTATCTTTTTCTCTCTCTAGTTTATAATCATGGGCTGCTATTAATGCAGTATTCATTAACAAATGTTTTGCCTCCTTAATAGAGGGCACTCTAGAACTAGTCCACTTAGTGAACAAGAGTTTTCTGATTGTTAAGATGGCGGTTAAGATAAACTTCTCTTTACTCCCCCATGAAGTGCAGGAAGACAGCAATATTATAGAGTTAATTGAGAGGGTTATTCTAAACTCTACCACTTGGGAGAGGAAATAAGCTACTTTTAGCCAGAATTGCTTCACTTTTGGGCAGTCCCATAACAGATGGCCCAGATTTGGATCATTTTGAGAACATTTGAGGCACTGGTTTTTTACTTTGATGTTCCATTTGGCTACCCGTCGTGGTGTGGTGTAATCTCTGTTAAATATCCTAAATTGAGTTTCCCTTAAATATGCCGAATGGGAAAGAGATTGAGTTTTTTTTAGACTTCTAAAGAATTGGCTTAAGAGGTCAGGCGATTCTAACATGCTCTCCCAATACAGCAGTAATTGTAATGTGCTTTTCCCTCCTTCCCCTGTTCTTAATATTTTGTAAATGGTAGATAAAGAACATTTTTTGGGTTTAATATTATCCAATAGGGGGTGATCTAAATCTATTTGAGGAAATAGATTTAAGGTTCAATGAACATAATTTTTTACTTGCAAGAAGTAAAATTTGTGTTTAGTCTGAACTGTGGATATTTTATTTAGAAATTCCGAGAAGTTATACAACCTCTTGGCCTTACAATCCAGAAATTCTTTAATAGTAAGATCTTTAAAGGGTGACCAAAGTCTAAAGATATTAACTGTGTTGCCTAAAGGAAACAGTTCCCTTGAATAGGTAGCCACTTAGAGACGGTGGTTGAATGACTTCATAGTTTTCCTCCATGTTATTAGAATATCTTTATATAAGGGATGATTAACAATTGTCCTCCCCAATAGTTTGTTTGGTGAATGTATCATAAACCCCACCGAGTGAGGGGAACAGACCTGTTCCTCTAATTGTCTATCAGAGAGTTTAAATGATTGGTGGCTAGATTGTACTATTCCAAGTTTGGTAGGGCTAATCCTCCTCTCTGATAAGTCTGATATATAACGACTCTAGTTTTATTCTTGGTTTTCTCCAGCTCCACAGGAAATACCTCAGTGCTCGGTTAAAGTGCCAAAGATCCCGTTTCTTGAATAAAAGGGGGAGCATCCTACAAGGGTATAAGATTTACTACAATACTAGCAATTGGAACTATGAACATCTTATAAAGATTTACTTTGCCCGAAATCGAGACCGGGAGAGATGCCCAACTCTCCATTTTTTCCTTACTCTCTTGAAGAACTGAAAGAATATTATCCTGGTACCAATCTGCAGGGTCAGTAGAGAGTTTCAGACCCAAGAATTCCAGGACGTTTGATTCGATAAACTGATAAGTTTGACAATTATCCAGTCTATTTAACCAAATTACTTTTGATTTCGAGAAATTGGTTTTGTAACCGGACACAACACCATACCTATCTAAAAGATCCAGCACAGGATTAATAGTATCCTTAGGATTGGACACAAAAAGAAGAAGATCATCAGCGAATAACAATATTTTTAATGTTGAATTACCTATATTAATTCCTATTAACAGTTCTCTCAGTTTAATAGACAATGGTTCTAGAACTAGGTTGAATAGCAGCGGGGAAAGAGGACAACCCTGACGGGTGCCTCTTGAGAGTGTAAAGGATTGAGTAATATCACTATTGATCAGAATCGATGCCTTAGTTTCCGAATATACATTACAAATAAAGTTAAGAAAGTTATCTCCAAACCCATGTCTCTTTAAGGCCTTGACCATAAATGGCCATTCCACTCTGTCGAAGGCCTTCTCTGCATCCAAGTATAGCAGGAAGGCCTCCGGCAGAGCGGAACTATCACCGCTATATGCACAAATTGCATGAAGAATTCTCCTTATATTTTTTTCAGAGGTCCTCCCACTCACGAAGCCTACTTGGTCGTCATGAATAATTTTAGGTAAAATCGGCTTCATTCTATTTGCCATGATCTTCATCATAATCTTGTAATCAAGATTGAGCAGGGAAATCGGCCTGTAAGCTGTAAGTTCCACAGGGTTTTTATTAGGTTTCGGAATCAAAACAATATTGGCCCTTTTAAAATCCTCGGAAACTTTAACATTATCCTCAAAATAGTCTTTATACAAATCCCTTAAAACTGGGATAATCTTGTCCAATAATATCAGGTAGAACTCCAAGGGCAGATTATCTGGGCCTGGTGTTTTTCCGTTAGGCAAGGATGTGATAATCTTATGTATTTCCTGTTCAAAGACGTCAAGGCAAGACGTCACAGAACCCCAGATGCACAAAATATATATACTCAACAGTACATTCATAAAAAAGAACATACAATTTAAAAACAGGCAGGAATAAGGACTGTATATGTCTCTAAGTACAGGGGTTAACAGCACCACACGGAACCAGGCTCCACACAAGGATAATGCCTGGGTGGTTAAAAGACAGGATCTATGTTAACCGTTAGGATATATCAGTATATATATGCATAAAAATGGGAACAAAATATAGGAGAGAAACCAGCAACACCCAACCTCAACCAGCCCCAACTGAAAGCAGAAGGGAAATAGCTGGTGAGGATATTATCACCAGGATCTGTGCTGTAACAATCCTATACGAATACAATACATTGTATCTAGTTCGCAATGTTAAACAACATAACAATGATATACTGATACAAAGTATAGTGCAGCAGAAAAAGGCTAAGTAGGGTCCGTGCAGTTCAGATATAATGGATCCTGAACATGGAAATCAGTTGCGGTGTTTGACATACATATATGTTCGTTTCTGACATGCACATCAACACTTCAATAAGGGGGTAAGTAAGCCAGGTAATGCTCAGGACTGGCAGCTGATAATGATCCCCCAAAGGATTCGGCAACAGCCGTTAAGTATAGGTGAAGTACTTATCCACTAGGTTGCAAACAAAGAACCGCTTCCTGTGAGACTCACCACCGCTTTCACTGCATGTCACAGACAGATATTCCACCTCCATACGGGTACTGCAGCCGTGACATCACCATGTGGGAGTCTCACTAGTCGAGAAAACCAAGATAGGTTCAGGTCCACTCAAAGCTGCACCATAGTCACTGTGTAACAACACTGCTAATAAATTAACTGGAAGAACCAGGATTGCACCTATTCACCAAGTAGCAACACTACTAATAAAGTAACTGGAAGAACCAGTATTGCACCTATTCACCATGTACTAACACTACTAATAAAGTAACAGGAAGAACCAGTATTGCACCTATTCACCATGTACCAACACTACTAATAAAGTAACTGGAAGAACCAGTATTGCACCTATTCACCATGTACAAACACTACAAATAAAGTAACTGGAAGAACCAGTATTGCACCTATTCACCATGTACCAACATTACTAATTATAGGTGCAACCTTCATCTAGTTTAGTCAACCTAGACGAAATGTTTTTAATGTGCAATTGCTGATGATTAGCAAATAAATAGGATATATATATATATATATTTAATTTACATATTTTTAAGTGTTTTTTCTGATATTATTATAAGAATATTTCCGTACTCACATTTCCACACATACTGAAATCAGTCCCAAATTTTAACTCTCTGATATAAGGTTTAAGCTTTCCTAGTGCTTTTTAGCTCATTTTCTGTAACACCTATTCACCAAGTACCAACACTACTAATAAAGTAACTGGAAGAACCAGTATTGCACCTATTCATCGTGTACCAACACTACTAATAAAGTAACCGAAAGAACCAGTGTTGCACCTATTCATTGTGTACCAACACTACTAATAAAGTAACCGGAAGAACCAGTATTGCACCTATTCATTGTGTACCAACACTACTAATAAAGTAACCGAAAGAACCAGTGTTGCACCTATTCATTGTGTACCAACACTACTAATAAAGTAACCGGAAGACACAGTATTGCACCTATTCACCATCTACCAATACTACTAATAAAGTAACTGGAAGAACCAGTTTTGCACCTATTTACCATGTACCAACACTACTAATAAAGTAGCCTGAAGAACCAGTATTGTACTTATTTACTGTGTACCAACAATACTAATAAAGTAACCGGAAGAACCAGTATGCACCTATTCAACGTGTACCAACACTACTAATAAAGTAACTGGAAAAAACAGTATTGCACCTAGTCATCATGTACCAACACTACTAATAAAGTAACTGGAAGAACCAGTATTGCACCTAGTTACCATGTACCAACACTACTAATAAAGTAACCAGAAAAAACAGTATTGCACCTAGTCACCATGTACAAACACTACTAATAAAGTAACTGGAAGAACCAGTATTGCACCTATTCACCGTGTACCAACACTACTAATAAATTAACCGGAAGAACCAGTATTGCACCTATTCACCATGTACCAACACTACTAATAAAGTAACTGGAAGAACCAGTATTGCACCTATTCACCATGTACTAACACTACTAATAAAGTAACAGGAAGAACCAGTATTGCACCTATTCACCATGTACCAACACTACTAATAAAGTAACTGGAAGAACCAGTATTGCACCTATTCACCATGTACAAACACTACAAATAAAGTAACTGGAAGAACCAGTATTGCACCTATTCACCATGTACCAACATTACTAATTATAGGTGCAACCTTCATCTAGTTTAGTCAACCTAGACGAAATGTTTTTAATGTGCAATTGCTGATGATTAGCAAATAAATAGGATATATATATATATATATATATATATATATAATTTCAGAGATCAAATAAGCACTCGCTGGACTTCAGTCATCAGTGACAACACGCTTTATTCTGTGACGTTTCGGGACAACACACAGTCCCTTCCTCAGACAAACAACAAATGAAAATGGCAGCCTAATAAAGGCTAGTGAAACCCTCCCCCAATTGTTGAACCAATGAAACAGATGAACGTGTGAGGACAGAAGAAACCAGACTTCTGATAGGTATGTGATGCTGTAAGAGCCAATCTTATAGGCTAAAAGTAAATGTGTTAGTAGTGAGCAAATAGTGTGATAATGTGAAATAAACACCATACACATATAAATAAACATGTAACTAAAATAAACTCCACATTCTGGGTCCATAAAATGTCACTGGGTAGTCTAAAAAATAAAATGTAACGGTACTAACACGGAACATAACAATACATGAAGATAGCCGTATTGGCCAATCAAATTTGTGTATACATAATCCGAAAATCGGTCACCAATCAAAAAGACCAAACCATAACACCGGTATGTAGTCAAACCCACTTTGTGTGGCCATATCCTATATCAATGTATTATCAGTGTCTGAAAAATAAACATCAACTGCCCACAACGTGAAAAATATAACCGGCACAAATCATAATAATATGTGATTGAGTAATTCAACAGATCGTAACATTCAAACGCGATCGTAACAAATCTATCCGATATATTTAATCTGATCACGGCTTCAATAACCAATGGGAAGCCACAGTGGGGGCACACCCCCATCGGACCCAATCAAATTGTATGAAGAGACCGCGCCTCGAGACCCACATACGTCAGCTGTCAACGCCAGCCGGCCAATCAGATTCACCCTCGGCCAGCCCATAGAAACGGCCAATCAGAAAGACATTGTGGAGCCACATACCACTGATCCACCAATCCGGTAATGTTTATACTATCGCACTAGAATCACCGCTGTGTATACAGGTGCACAGATATAAATGGACATCAATAACACAACACTATGTCAACATGAGCGAACACGCCTGTGCGCCGATCGTACCGCAACAACACCTAATGTGCATCCCAGGTGCACAAATATAAATGAACATATATCCCACAACCCTATGCCAATATATCTTTATATTAGATTACTTTTGGGACAGATCGTAACGTTTGTCCGGATTAGATTTGTTTCTACTATCTGTAGTAATTGAGAAACACTCCCTCATAGTAGGATAGCTACTTATGATATATCCTGCCTTAGTGCGTACCTGTGATTGGTTGTGGTTGGGCGTCCATAGCTTGAATATCTCTAGCTCTGGGGACAATGTTCTTCTCCCTTGTCAGATATCTTATGTGTGACCCCAGATAGTCGATGTGAAATTTTTCATATTGTAAATTTTTCATATAGTAGATATAATGACACAGTTTCAGCTATATATTTGTTGCGTCCTGTGGGGCTGTTTATAACAATTTTGATACATAATTTTAGGCATATTCACACTTTTGAGTGTTGTTATTTTGGTGCATAAATTGACATTAAGCATTGCTGTTAGTTATACACTCCCCATATGGCGATAATATTTCAAAACTGCCATTTGGTGTTATTGCGGTCTGATCGGCGCACAGTCGGGTTCGCATATATTGGCATAGGGTTGTGGGATATATGTTCATTTATATTTGTGCACCTGGGATGCACATTAGGTGTTGTTGCGGTATGATCGGCGCACAGGCGTGTTCGCTCATGTTGACATAGTGTTGTGTTATTGATGTCCATTTATATCTGTGCACCTGTATACACAGCGGTGATTCTAGTGCGATAGTATAAACATTACCGGATTGGTGGATCAGTGGTATGTGGCTCCACAATGTCTTTCTGATTGGCCGTTTCTATGGGCTGGCCGAGGGTGAATCTGATTGGCCGGCTGGCGTTGACAGCTGACGTATGTGGGTCTCGAGGCGCGGTCTCTTCATACAATTTGATTGGGTCCGATGGGGGTGTGCCCCCACTGTGGCTTCCCATTGGTTATTGAAGCCGTGATCAGATTAAATATATCGGATAGATTTGTTACGATCGCGTTTGAATGTTACGATCTGTTGAATTACTCAATCACATATTATTATGATTTGTGCCGGTTATATTTTTCACGTTGTGGGCAGTTGATGTTTATTTTTCAGACACTGATAATACATCGATATAGGATATGGCCACACAAAGTGGGTTTGACTACATACCGGTGTTATGGTTTGGTCTTTTTGATTGGTGACCGATTTTCGGATTATGTATACACAAATTTGATTGGCCAATACGGCTATCTTCATGTATTGTTATGTTCCGTGTTAGTACCGTTACATTTTATTTTTTAGACTACCCAGTGACATTTTATGGACCCAGAATGTGGAGTTTATTTTAGTTACATGTTTATTTATATGTGTATGGTGTTTATTTCACATTATCACACTATTTGCTCACTACTAACACATTTACTTTTAGCCTATAAGATTGGCTCTTACAGCATCACATACCTATCAGAAGTCTGGTTTCTTCTGTCCTCACACGTTCATCTGTTTCATTGGTTCAACAATTGGGGGAGGGTTTCACTAGCCTTTATTAGGCTGCCATTTTCATTTGTTGTTTGTCTGAGGAAGGGACTGTGTGTTGTCCCGAAACGTCACAGAATAAAGCGTGTTGTCACTGATGACTGAAGTCCAGCGAGTGCTTATTTGATCTCTGAAATTATCTACCATACATATAGCACCCTGGCAGTTGCACACAGATGGTGAGAGTGCACACACCAACCAACTATATATATATATATATATATATATATATATATATATATATTTAATTTACATATTTTTAAGTGTTTTTTCTGATATTATTATAAGAATATTTCCGTACACACATTTCCACACATACTGAAATCAGTCCCAAATTTTAACTCTCTGATATAAGGTTTAAGCTTTCCTAGTGCTTTTTAGCTCATTTTCTGTAACACCTATTCACCAAGTACCAACACTACTAATAAAGTAACTGGAAGAACCAGTATTGCACCTATTCATCGTGTACCAACACTACTAATAAAGTAACCGAAAGAACCAGTGTTGCACCTATTCATTGTGTACCAACACTACTAATAAAGTAACCGGAAGACACAGTATTGCACCTATTCACCATCTACCAATACTACTAATAAAGTAACTGGAAGAACCAGTTTTGCACCTATTTACCATGTACCAACACTACTAATAAAGTAGCCTGAAGAACCAGTATTGTACTTATTTACTGTGTACCAACAATACTAATAAAGTAACCGGAAGAACCAGTATGCACCTATTCAACGTGTACCAACACTACTAATAAAGTAACTGGAAAAAACAGTATTGCACCTAGTCATCATGTACCAACACTACTAATAAAGTAACTGGAAGAACCAGTATTGCACCTAGTTACCATGTACCAACACTACTAATAAAGTAACCAGAAAAAACAGTATTGCACCTAGTCACCATGTACAAACACTACTAATAAAGTAACTGGAAGAACCAGTATTGCACCTATTCACCGTGTACCAACACTACTAATAAATTAACCGGAAGAACCAGTATTGCACCTATTCACCATGTACCAACACTACTAATAAAGTAACTGGAAGAACCAGTATTGCACCTATTCACCATGTACCAACACTACTAATAAAGTAACTGGAAGAACCAGTATTGCACCTATTTACCATGTACCAACACTACTAATAAATTAACCGGAAGAACCAGTATGCACCTATTCACCGTGTACCAACACTACTAATAAAGTAACCGGAAAAAAGAGTATTGCACCTTGTCACCATGTACCAACACTACTAATAAAGTAACTGGAAGAACCAGTATTTCACCTATTTACCATGTACCAACACTACTAATAAAGTAACTGGAAGAACCAGTATTGCACCTATTCACCATGTACCAACACTACTAATAAAGTAACCAGAAAAACAGTATTGCACCTAGTCACTATGTACCAACACTAATAATAAAACAACCGGAAAAAACAGTATTTTTATATATTTAATTGACATATTTTGAAGTTTTTTTTCTGATATTATTATAAAAATATTTCCGTACACACATTTCCACACATACTGAAATCAGTCCCAAATATTAACTCTCTGATATAAGGTTTAAGCTTTCCTAGCGCTTTTTAGCTCATTTTCTGTAACACCTATTCACCAAGTACCAACACTACTAATAAAGTAACCAGAAGAACCAGTATTGCACCTATTCATCGTGTACCAACACTACTAATAAAGTAACCGAAAGGACCAGTGTTGCACCTATTCACCATGAACCAACACTACTAATAAAGTAACTGGAATAACCAGTATTGCACCGATTCATCATGTACCAACACTACTAATAAAGTAACCGAAAGAACCAGTGTTGCACCTATTCATTGTGTACCAACATTACTAATAAAGTAACTGGAAGAACCAGTATTGCACCTATTCACCATGTACCAACACTACTAATAAAGTAACCGGAAGAACCAGTATGCACCTATTCAACGTGTACCAGCACTACTAATAAAGTAACTGGAAAAAACAGTATTGCACCTAGTCATCATGTACCAATACTACTAATAAAGTAACTGGAAGAACAAGTATTTCACCTATTTACCATGTACCAAAACTACTAATAAAGTAATTGGAAGAACCAGTATTGCACCTAGTCACTATGTACCAACACTAGTAATAAAGTAACCAGAAAAAACAGTATTGCACCTAGTCACCATGTACAAACACTACTAATAAAGTAACTGAAAGAACCAGTATGCACCTATTCACCTTGTACCAACACTACTAATAAATTAACCGGAAGAACCAGTATTGCACCTATTCACCATGTACCAACACTACTAATAAAGTAACCAGAAAAACAGTATTGCACCTAGTCACTATGTACCAACACTAATAATAAAACAACCGGAAAAAACAGTATTTTTATATATTTAATTGACATATTTTGAAGTTTTTTTTCTGATATTATTATAAAAATATTTCCGTACACACATTTCCACACATACTGAAATCAGTCCCAAATATTAACTCTCTGATATAAGGTTTAAGCTTTCCTAGCGCTTTTTAGCTCATTTTCTGTAACACCTATTCACCAAGTACCAACACTACTAATAAAGTAACCAGAAGAACCAGTATTGCACCTATTCATCGTGTACCAACACTACTAATAAAGTAACCGAAAGGACCAGTGTTGCACCTATTCACCATGAACCAACACTACTAATAAAGTAACTGGAATAACCAGTATTGCACCGATTCATCATGTACCAACACTACTAATAAAGTAACCGAAAGAACCAGTGTTGCACCTATTCATTGTGTACCAACATTACTAATAAAGTAACTGGAAGAACCAGTATTGCACCTATTCACCATGTACCAACACTACTAATAAAGTAACCGGAAGAACCAGTATGCACCTATTCAACGTGTACCAGCACTACTAATAAAGTAACTGGAAAAAACAGTATTGCACCTAGTCATCATGTACCAATACTACTAATAAAGTAACTGGAAGAACAAGTATTTCACCTATTTACCATGTACCAAAACTACTAATAAAGTAATTGGAAGAACCAGTATTGCACCTAGTCACTATGTACCAACACTAGTAATAAAGTAACCAGAAAAAACAGTATTGCACCTAGTCACCATGTACAAACACTACTAATAAAGTAACTGAAAGAACCAGTATGCACCTATTCACCTTGTACCAACACTACTAATAAATTAACCGGAAGAACCAGTATTGCACCTATTCACCATGTACCAACACTACTAATAAAGTAACTGGAAGAACCAGTATTGCACCTATTCACCATGTACCAACACTACTAATAAAGTAACTGGAAGAACCAGTATTGCACCTATTTACCATGTACCAACACTACTAATAAATTAACCGGAAGAACCAGTATTCACCTATTCACCGTGTACCAACACTACTAATAAAGTAACCGGAAAAAACAGTATTGCACCTTGTCACCATGTACCAACACTACTAATAAAGTAACTGGAAGAACCAGTATTTCACCTATTTACCATGTACCAACACTACTAATAAAGTAACTGGAAGAACCAGTATTGCACCTATTCACCATGTACCAACACTACTAATAAAGTAACCAGAAAAACAGTATTGCACCTAGTCACTATGTACCAACACTAATAATAAAACAACCGGAAAAAACAGTATTGCACCTAGTCACCATGTACCAACACTACTATTAAAGTAACTGGAAGAACCAGTATTTCACCTATTTACCATGTACCAACACTACTAATAAATTAACTGGAAGATTCAGTATTTCACATATTCACCATGTACCAACACTACTAATAAGGTAACTGGATGAACCAGTATTGCACCTATTCACCATGTACCAACACTACTAATAAAGTAACCGGAAGAACCAGTATTGCACCTATTCACCGTGTATCAACACTATTAATAAAGTAAACGTAAAAATCAGTATTGCACCTATTCACCGTGTACCAACTAGACTTGTACATGGCCGAAAAATTTGTTTCGGTTCGGATCGATTCGGATGTTTTCGAATTTCGGTTGAGATCGTTTCGAATTCGGAAAAATTCGAATGAATTTGTTTCGGATTCATTTCGGATTCATTCGGATTCGAATAAATTCGGCTGGATTCGGTTCGGTTTGATTCGGAAATTCAGAATTTCGGTATGTGTTAGGTGGGATGTGCTGTGTATTAGACTAGTATTATGTACGTATTATGTACTGTATATTAGGTGTAACCCATAGCAGAGTGATATAACCTAATATACTGTACAATACTAGTGTAATCCATGGCCATCTGAATGTAACAAATAAATCCGAACTAATTCGGATTTATTCCGTAGATTCGATAGTACAGTAATTCGGAAATTCGAATCGATCCGAATCTCCGAATTTTACAAATTCGTCCGAATTTCGATTCGTTCCGAATCGAAACGCACATGTCTAGTACCAACACTACTAATAAAATAACCGGAAGAACCAGTATTCCACATATTCACTCTGTACCACTTACAGTCTCCACATAGTAGGTAAATTGTATCCAATATGTACACTGCACCATAAGCCAACCCAACACTGACTCTAACATTGCGAACTAGATACAATGTATTGTATTCGTATAGGATTGTTACAGCACAGATCCCGGTGATAATATCCTCATCAGCTATTTCCCTTCTGCTTTCAATTGGGGCTGGTTGAGGTTGGGTGTTTCTGGTTTCTCTCCTATATTTTGTTCCCATTTTTATGTGTGTATATACTGATATATCCTAGGGGTTAACATAGATCCTGTCTTTTTAACCACCTAGGCATTATCCTTGTGTGGAGCCAGGTTCCGGCTGTAGTGCTGTTAACCCCTGTACTTAGAGATATATACAGTCCTTATTCCTGCCTGTTTTTAAATTGTATGTTCTTGTTTTATGACTGTACTGTTGAGTATATATATTTTGTGCATCTGGGGTTGTGTGGCGTCCTGCCTCTGAGACATGCATATTTTTTGAATTGTCAACTATGAAATGGTTAATAAAGCTTTCGGACTTAAACTAAGATGTGCTGAATTCCCTGTCTTTTTTGAACTCATTAGTACTTAAGGCGTTCTAGTTCACTATATCTGAGGGTGAGCATTTTTTTTATAAAGATTTATAAGTACCACTTCTCTGAGCTCATCAAACAGGTTGAGTCAAGAATAAAATATAATTGCACACATGGTGGCCGAATTATCATTGTGCAAGCGGACATGATCTGATATTGCGGATCATTTCCGCTGCACATCGATAAATGCAGACAGCATACGCCCCTTGCAAGTTTGCGGCCAATCGACTGCTAGCAGGAGGTGTCAATCAATCAATCCAATCATATTCGATCGGGTTGATTTCTGGCGATGTTTGTCCACCGCCTCAGAGCAGGCGAACAGGTTATGGAGCAGCGGTCTTGTGTTTCCGGCGAGCCTGAAGGCTCGCCACAAATACGGAGTTTGATAAATATGCCCCTTGGTATGAATTTATATTAGTTAAATAAAAACAACTGTAGTTAAAAACATCAATACAAAAGTCATTACCAGCCACAGTTTACTTTCTCTTGGGTGGCTATCATTTGTTAGTCCACAGCAACAGCAGTAAAAACCTCATAGAAATGTATTTGTTATAATGTTGAAAGTTAAACTGATTCTTTATTATTTATTGGAAAAGTAATTAATGCTTCCTTTATTTTTGCGATTTTGGGTTCAAATGATTTCTATGAAATGTAAAATTATGTTTTTGTTCTTAAAGGAAGAGTCTAAAATTTAGCTTTCATGATTCAGATAGGGCACGCCATTTTAAACAACTTTCCAATTTACTATTTGTCATCAAATTTGCTTTGTTCTATTGATATTCTTAGTTGAAAGCTAAACCTAGATAGGCACATATGCTAATTTCTAAGCTCCTGAAGGCCGCCTCTAATCTCAGTGCATTTGGCAGTTTTTGACCACTAGAGGGTATTAGTTCATGTGTGCCATATAGATAACATTGTGCTCATGCCTATGAAGTTACCTTCAGCACTGTTTGGCTAGAATGCAATCTTTCAAAAGAATTGAAATAAGGGGGCAGTCTGTAGAGCTTTATATACAAGGTAATCACAGAGGTAAAAAGTATATTAATATAACCATGTAGCTTATGCAAAGCTAGGGAATGGTAAATAAAGGGACCATCTATCTTTTTAAACCGTAAAAATTCTGGAGTAGACTGTCCCTTTAATAATATTATAGTTTGAGCATTTTTATTGTAAATGCATTTTTTTTCTAGCTAATAAAATAATTAAAAAAATAGAGATTTAGGATATTTTTCCAAGTATTTTTTTTTAATAATATCAGGGGCAACGTGCTATAGTAGAGAGTGCTGGTTGTACATGTGAGATGAACGTTATTTTACAAATGGTGGCTCATTATCATAAGTAGAATGGCTCCAGTAGGCTCTAATTCTTGCCCTCGCTTCTGGAAGATAATCAGTGCTATTATAAGTTTGCAATCCTCTATGCATCATGTAGACTATAATGATCTTATTAATGAGCTGTTATTTCCTTTAAAATAAATAATTCATTGGTATTATGTAGTAATTTGGATCAGAGTCTTTCATGCCGATTACTTATAATAGCAATGGGATTTATTCACATTCGCTTTATCATTAACCTTTGTGTATTTTGATTAATTCAATATTAAAGGGACAGTATACACCAAGTTTCATATAACTGCATGTAATAGACACTACTATAAAGAATAACATGCACAGATACTGATCTAGAAATCCAGTATAAAACCTTTTAAAAACTTACTTAGAAGCTCCCAGTTTAGCACTGTTGATGAGGTAGTCTGGGGCACCCAGTAAAAGGGGCTGGGTAAACAAAAATAGCAGAAACTCCCCACCTCCCCTCTTCCTTGCATATAAAAAGACAGGTTACATAAACAGGAGCCTGCAGGAGTCTGTACACGCGTGTATACATCTGGCACTGTGGGGCTTGGTTAGGAGTCTGAAAATCAGCACAATGTTCTTAAAAAAAAGCAAAACTATAATTTTTTTTAAAAAACCTACCAGATGGACTATATAAATGGATTGTCTACAAAACATTTATGCAAAGAAAAATCTAGTGTACAATGTCCCTTTAAGCGCTGTGCACATGTATATACTGTACTCAAATTATTAGATATCTGCTGTTTATATTTTCTTTTAAAAAACCTATGCAAATACTGTATATTTATATACTCAATTACCCTTATTGGAAGGTTCATGAATGTAATTCAAGAAACAAGGACTCGTCTTCCAATCCACGAGAATTCTCATACAAAAACGCATGGTAGAGTGGGTGATTTTTCAAAAACTTACAATCCATGAGAAGATCTGTTATTAATACAAAACAGCTATTGAATTGGTAAATTATATAATGACAATATCTAGCCAAACACACAAGGCAATAAAAAATAAATAAGGAGATTGTTATTTTAGAGCTACATGGCCCAAGGAAAGTAAAACAGCCAATTAATTAAATAATGAAGATAAGTGCCTAATTTATTTAAATGCAAGTTTGTTATACTTTATCATCAATATAAATACAGAAGATGGTGAGAGTTATGAGACATCACATGTGTAATTACACTTCAGTCCAGTAGGAGGAGGCAAAAACATTCCAACATACCAGTGCTTTAATTCCTCACACTCTCCCAGAATCCCTCAGTCAAATTTTTGCCTCCAAGATGGAGTGAAATCTGTGCTGATATACATGTCATTAACAAGGGTTCTCTGAGCTGAGACCCAATTTCCCCCATCAGAGTGCCTCCTACACAGAGGGGATGACAAGAGGTCAGCCAGGCAGTGAGAAATGTTTTCCCAGTGTGGAGATGTCACAGGCCTCCCATATGAAATAAGGACTTGTCCAACAATTCCCATGTCTGCAGTGTGCTGCTCTTTATGAGCATTTAATGCAGCCCTCTCTTCACCTGTGCTATTTTTTAACCTCACCAGTAAATAGTGGTCTCTGCCTCCCAGTAGTGCTGAAAATGCAAAGAGTTAACTTTTTGTTAAGCTTTAAGGGTGCTTTTTCTGTCTTCTTCTCCTATCTCTAGTGCAGTAGCCATCTTACAGATATTGGAAGTCATTCCTATGCACTTGTAGGTAGTACAACTGCTCTAGCACACATCAGAGCTAACCAAATTAGAATTGTATGTATAGGTTCAACACTATATTACATTATTGTGCTACCTGTTATTATTTAACATATGTCTGGTCTAGTTATCTAACCTTATCATCTGTTGTTAGGGGTCTAGTGTTTGGCTGATTTGTTCCCTTGAGTCATATATGTCTATCTTATATATTACTACGTTGCACTATTACTTTAGCTACTATTTCGTGTGAAGATAATAAACTTCCATCCATACTTGTTTATTACCTATCTATTTTGTATGAGAAATGGACCACATTGGTGCAGCTCAGGTCTCTGGAGCGGTAGCTTACAAGTTAGAGGGCAGATCTACTGATCATGTAAGTCCTCCACTCTTATGTCTCCTATGTAACTAATGAACAGAAGGGAGCAGCACCACCAATTTCCTTAAGCAGGTTTATTTAGCTTTTAGTATGTACATGACTAAGGACTTATATCCGAAACGTTGTATTTGTGGTCTGGCTATTGAAAGCTGAAAGCTAAATAAACCTGCTTAAGGAAATTGGTGTTGCTGCTCGCTTGTGTTCGTTATTTCTGTTGGGGGTTTGTGCAAGACCCTTGGTGCTGGAACACCGTGGCTTGGAACCCAAGTGCTGGATATTCTGGACGTATGTCTCCTATGTAAGAATATTCCTGTGGTTGCCTGCTCATCTTAGCATCTTATTTCAAATCCTAGATAGGGTTTTTCTGTGCTGCCTAATATTCATACTGCTACAGAAGCAGGTATTCACTGTAGTAAAAGACTTGGCAATTCTACATAACTCTCCCTAAAATTCAAGTATATACACTGCTATTTCTGAGTTGATGGCTGTCATGCATCTGCCAGGAAAATCTAGCCACATTCATGTGGGTGAAAGTGATCCTTTACAAGCCCTTCCCTCATCAGGGCTCTCCCTATAAAGTGACCTGATCTAAAGAGAACACAACAAGCGGATGAAAGCGAGGGGCAACGGGAACCGAAGGAGAGAATCACGCAAACAGTGATTAATAATCCCAATAGTACCCTAGAGAACAGTGAGTATATGCTATTGGGAAAGGGACTTTCTTTTTGCCCATACAAAGAACTGGACTTTATTCAAGTTTTTCAGAAATATTAAGTTAACATTATTTTTTGATTCCAATAAAAGTGTTTTGCAGTGATGAAGGGTAAGTAAGTAAAACATGCGGCACTGACGCTATTACCCCAAAAATGTTTAACTTTTATAAAAATAGTACTTTTACCCCTAATATACACAATAGCAGCCTAGACACATTTACGAAATTGGTCATTTCTGATGTAGATTTATTACAGGCAAAAGTTACAAACGTTAATAGCAAAAAGGGGAGGAATTGGAACTTGTCCAAGGATGAATTTAGGGCAATGAAAACTATTAAAGATACAAATGTCATCATTAAGAGAGCGGACCAGGGCGCGGCAACACTTGTCCTTGGCAAGGAGTACTATATACAAGAGATATACACACCACACTACTACATATAAAAAATTTGAGGCCAATCCCATCTTTAAAATACAAAAAGAGATTATAAAATAATTGATAAAGCCACAGCACAAGGAGTTATAGACAAGGAAATGGGGGAATGTTTGTATAAGGAATACCCAAGAATGCCAATATTCTATACTGTCCCGAAAGTACATAAAAACCTCCAAAATCCACCAGGGTGCGCCATTTTGTCCAATATAGAATAAGCATTTACCAATATAGTAATATTTTTGGATAAGGTATTGCAATCTTATGTGGAGAGAATGAATTATTTCATTAAAGACACAGGGGATTTTATTCAAAAACTTTCATCATTAACATTAGACAACACTAAATATATATTGTCAATGTACATCTTAGATTTAAAGAGTCTTTAAACTTGAGAGCGGCATAGGGATAATTCATCAACAGTTAATCACAGCCTGTCAGTACAATGAAAAACAGATAGATTTCTTTGAAGAATTGTTAAGAATTGTATTGTATTATAATTACTTTCATTTTATAGACTCCTGGTACATACAAAGAAAGGTACGGCTATGGGGTCTAACGTTGACCATCATATGCCAATATTTACATTAATCATTTTGAGGAAAAATTTGTTTACAGTAATCAGCTATTTTTAGAATATGGCGCCACCTGGTAGCGATTCATTGATGATGTGTTTGGCATATGGTGGGGCAACAAAGACTACCTTTTTCAATTTGTAGAGGAACTCAATCATGAAGTAAAAGGCCTGAAGTTCACATTGGTTTTCAGTGAAGAAAAATTGTATTTTTGGACACCGTGATTTATTAGAAAGGGTCAGAATTAATAATTGACATACACCGAAAGGAAACGGATCACAATACCCTTCTTAAATATGACAGTTTCCATAACCAAAGACTATATGGCATATAGTCATAAGGTGAAAAAATCCTATTGGTTGAAGCAAAATCCTATTGGATGATTGCATCAGCCAATAGGAATTTTTTACCTTTAATACCGATTGGCTGATAGAATTCTATCAGCCAATCGGAATTCAAGGGACGCCATCTTAGATGACGTCAATTAAAGGAACCTTCATTCTTCGTTAGACGTATGAAGAAGAGGGTGCTCCGCGCCGGATGTCTTAAAGATGGACCCACCCCTCGCCGGATGGATGAAGATAGAAGATGCCGTCTGGATGAAGAATTCTGCCCATCTGGAGGACCACTTCTTTTATTGGTTGGGTTTTATTTTTAAGTTAGGGTTTTGGCAGCAATAGAGCTAAATGCCATTTTAAGGCCAATGTTCATCCAAATGCCCTTTTCAGGGCAATGGGGAGCTAAGGTATTTTTAGTTAGGATTTTATTTGGGGGGTTGGTTGTGTGGGTGGTGGGTTTTACTGTTGGGGGGTTGTTTGTATTTTTTCTTACAGGTAAAAGAGCTAATGAATTTGGGGCAATCCCCCGCAAAAGGCCCTTTTAAGGGCTATTGGTAGTTTAGTTTAGGCTAGGGTTTTTTTTTTATTTTGGGGGGCTTTTTATTTTTATAGGGCTATTAGATTAGGTGTAATTAGTTTAAATATCTGATAATTTGTTTTTTATTTTGTGTAATTTGGTATTTTTTTTTGTAATTTAGGTAATTGTATTTAATTTATATAATTTATTTAATTGTTGTGTAATGTTAGGTGTTAATGTAACTCAGGTTAGGTTTTATTTTACAGGTAAATTTGAATTTATTTTAGCTAGGTAGCTAGTAAATAGTTAATAACTATTTAATAACTATTCTACCTAGTTAAAATAAATACAAACTTGCCTGTAAAAAATAAATAAACCATAAGCTAGATACAATGTAACTATTAGTTATATTGTAGCTATATTAGATTTTATATTTAGTTTTAAATAGGAATTATTTAGGTAATGATAGCCATTTTTATTTAGATTTATTTGAATTATATTTAAGTTAGGGGGTGTTAGGGTTAGACTTAGGTTTAGGGGTTAATAAATTTAGTATAGTGGTGGCGACGTTGGGGCGGCAGATTAGGGGTTAATAAATGTAGGTAGGTTGCGGTGATGTTAGGGGTGGCAGATTAGGGGTTAATAAATTTAGAGAAAAGGATCGATCCAACAACTCTAGCACTCAATCTCCCTCTATCCGGTTAAACCGGAAGTGTAACAAAGGTTACCGTAACACCCGATACTCCTGGAGTGCCATAGCAAATAGCAGTAGAACCAAACTGCTAATAAGTATAAGAAGTAGAAAAAATGCATGCACTACAAATAATGATGTGATTGCAAATAAAATCCACAGTTTATTGATGAATACAGGGTAAATACCAATCCAAAAAATAGTGGAACAATCCAAAAGTGAAACTCGCAGTCTGGTGATGGTGTGGACAAAGGCGTGTGTCTGACGTGTTTCGCGCCCCCTACAGGGGCTTACTCATAGACCTAATACATGTCTTGAACAAGGTACTATTTATATCCCTTAACATATTAAAATTAACCCTGGAGTGACCATATTTGAATTAAAAACAGGACAAAAAGGGTATTAACTGATACTTAATGCTTAAACAAGCACTATACATGTATGAGTTAGAGGAGCTATGTACTTGCCAAATATAACCCACATAAATATGAATGTAAAAAAATGCATACATAAATAAAAATATAACATTAAAATATAGGAAATGCTAAGTATATATGAGTGGACTTTAGGACCACAGTTAAAAAACATAGCATACTTTTAAGAATAATGTTTTATTTTTTGATATATTTAAATGTGGAATTGCACTAAGAATTATAATAAAACAAAAGTGTAATAGACCCGATTAATGCTGGAAAAAAGTAAAACTAGCACAATGTCTCTATGTGATTATGTAAGTATGACTAATTCATATCTGTTACACCAGAGAAGGTACAAATTATAATAAATAAGAAATGTATTATAAAGGTGTGGATTAAACATCAATAAAAAAATTGATGTCACATTCTCTATTCATTCCTAATGGACTTCATGTTTTTAATTGGAGAATCCAATAAATTTCTTTTCTTTGCAAAATATTATATCTGTTTCCCCCTCTAGGGGGTACAATGGCCACATCTATAATACGAATAGACAGATCAGCTATATTGGTAAAATGTTCACCATTAAAGTGGTTAGCAATAGCCGACTCCTTAAAGGGACAGTATACACTCATTTTCATATAACTGCATGTAATAGACACTACTATAAAGAATAAGATGCACAGATACCGATATAAAAATCCAGTATAAAACTGTTTAAAAACTTACTTAGAAGCTTTCAGTTTAGCTTTGTTGAAAAGGTAGTTGGAAAGCCCACTGCAAGTGGGAAATAAGACACTTCCTCCCCTCCCCCTTCTTTTGCATATGAAAAGACCCTTTACACAAACAGGAGCAAGCTGGAGAAGGTATACATCAGTACTCACATAAAACTTTGGGGCTTGGTTAGGAGTCTGAAAATCTGAGCAATGTTATTTAAAAATAAGCAAAACTAAACATTTTTAAAAAAAAAAAACTTCATGGGCTATATAAATAGACCATCTACAAAACATTTATGTAAAGAAAAAATGAGTGTATAATGTCCCTTTAACATAATTCTTAGTGTCCCTAAGGTGTTCACCGAATCTTTTTCTGACCTTCTCTAGAGGTTTGGCCAACATATTGAAGCTGGCACAAATTACATGTGAGTAAATAAATAGCAAAGGTAGTGCCACAATTGGCATAACAATTAATGTTATACCTCTGCTTGGTGATATTACTCATAAAGTGATCACCTGAGCCAATACGAGCGCACATATTGCAGTTTTGGCTCAGGCATTTAAAATTTCCTTGCTTTCTAAGCCACCTAGAACCTGCAGCATGTGCTCTTATGACATTACTGGGAGAAAGACTTCTGGCTAAGGTTTTAGGTTTTTTTGAGACAAATTTACATTTTTTGATTATGGGAACAAGGGTATGGTCTCCTTCAAGTATATGGAGATGTTTCTGTAGAATTTTGACTATTTCAGTGTACTGACTGGTGTATTCTGTAGTGAAAACTATAGCTTCATTAAAAGAGTTGTCCTTAATTTTTAGATGAATTTTTAGATTTAATTTCCTTTCTGCATTTTTCTAGTGAATGTTCATTATATCCTCTAGCTATAAGTCTGTTTTAAGATCTATAGATTGGGTTTCATAGACATCTAATGATTGAGTTTTTCTTTTAAGTCTTATGAACTGTCCTCTTGGAACAGCTTTAATAAGGTGGCTGGGATGCTGAGAAGTGGCATGCAAAATCGTGTTGCCTGCAGTAGGCTTTCGATAGGTTTTAGTGATAATTTTATTATAACTAACCTGTAGAGTTAAATCAAGATAATTCACCTCAAATGAATCGAATGCTCCAGTAAATTTCAAATTCATGAAGTTATTATCCAAAAAGCCAATAAATTCCTTAAACTTATCTTCATCCACAGGTTTTTTTAGGATGATCAAGAGATCATCTATGTATCTCACAAAAAGCAATATGTCTTCTAACCATGGATTTAATACACTATAGATATAAGTTAACTCCCACCAGGAGACATATAAATTTGCGAACGCTGGGGCAAATTTTGCCCCCATGGCCGTCCCGCAAATCTGTCTGTAAAAATTTCCTTCAAACATAAAATAGTTATGTAACAACAAAAACCTAAGTACATCACCTATGTACTTTTTAGTGTCATGTTCTAAACTCAGTTTCAAGATGTTGGGGTATTGAGGTGTAAAGTGATGTTATATCTATTACTAACCAAGTGAAATCTGGTTCCCAAACTACATTTTGTAATGTTTGTAATAAATGTGAGCTATCTTTAAGATAAGACAACTGTTTGATAGCCAAAGGCTGTAAAATACTATCTAACCATGCCCCCAGAGGCTCAAACAAGGACCCCACTCCTGAGACAATAGGTCTACCAGGAGGATGTATGAGGTCCTTGTGAACCTTGGGGACATGGTAAAAGATAGGAACAAGGGGATTTTTGGGGACCAAAGTGTCATAATCTGTCTCTCTAAAAACTCCTAAATGTATGCCCTCAGCTATCAATTTCATAAGGTCATCCTTATAATGTGTAACAGGATTACCTATAAGCTTCTGATAGACCTTCGAGTCTGACAATTGCCTATTGGCTTCACAGAAGTAATACTCTTTATCTAGAACAACAATAAATGTAGATAGGTGGTGGTGATGTTAGGGGCGGCAGATTAAGGGTTAATAATATTTAACTAGTGTTTGCGATGCGGGAGTGCAGCGGTTTTGGGGTTATTATGTTTATTTTAGTGGTGGCGACGTTGGGGGCGGCAGATTAGGGGTTAATAAGTGTAGGTAGTCTGCGGGGACATTGGGGGCAGGAGATTAAGGGTTAATAAATATAATGTAGATGTTGGCGATGTTGGGGGCAGCAGATTAGGGGTTAATAAGTATAATGTAGGTGTCTGCGATGTCGGGGGTGGCAGATTAGGGGTTAATAAGTGTAAGATTAGGGGTGTTTAGACTTGGGGTTCATGTTAGGGTGTTAGGTGTAAACATAAATTTTGTTTCCCCATAGGAATCAATGGGGCTGCGTTACGGAGCTTAACGCTGCTTTATTGCAGGTGTTAGGCTTTTTTTCAGCCGGCTCTCCCCATTGATGTCTATGGGGAAATCGTGCACGAGCACGTACAACCAGCTCACCGCTAACTTAAGCAGCGCTGGTATTGGAGTGCGGTATGGAGCACAATTTTGCTCTACACTCACTTCTTGCCTAATAACGCCGGGTTTAGGAAAACCTGTAATACCAGCACTGTAGGTAAGTGAGCGGTGACAATAACGTGCAAGTTAGCACCGCACCGCTAATAACGCAAAACTCATAATCTAGCAGATTGTTTTTAAAGAAAAAAAAATTTGTGATTCTAATTTACATTAATTTCATATTTTAAATAAAATTTCTCCCTGTCAATGTGTTTTCTGGGTCTAGATTCAACTGTTTGTTTCATCTTGTTTGTTGGCGACCAACATCTTTTGCATTGGTTTAAAAAAACAAAAACAAAATCCTGTTTTGAATATTTAGAATGTACACAATCTGGATGGTAGTGTTGTCATTTCTTACAGTAATAGAAATTCAGTAAATGAACTTTTGACAATATTTTAAATTTTGTAACCTTAAAGATTTCACAATTTAGAGTTTGAGAATTGTTCAAATCCCGTTGTAGAAAATGATATCAACTGCAGCCACTTTCTTCTTTTAGAAAATAAATTCCTGCACTGTTCTTCTCGGTTTTAGATGAAAATCTTGCCAAATAAAGAAACAGTGTTTTCACATTCAATGATAGAAAACACTTAAAAGAACATTTTTAAAAATATTAAAAGTTTAAAAATAAAGGTCCAGATTAAAAGTGGCACGCTAAAGCTAGCTCATGACGCGATAAGCAGTACCGCACACAAGGTTTGGAGTGGCTGACATCACTCTAGACCTGAAGTTAAGTACAGAACATATCTAAAACATTTTAAAATTAAAGTATTACACTCATATATATACTTTTTTAATAAAAAATAAATTAATTTACGGGGAGATTACGAGTTTGGCGTTAACAGGGGTGCGTTTCTAACAAGGCTTTTTTTTCTAACGCTACCTTAAGCCAACTCTGGTATTACAGGTTTTTTTAAACCTGGCGTTAGCCGCAAAAAGGTGAGCGTAGAGCAAAATTTAGCTCCATTTCTCACCTCAATACCAGGGTTGCTTACGGTAGCGGTAAGCTGGCTAAACATGCTCGTGCACGATTTCCCCATAGGAAACAATGGGGCTGAGCTGGCTGGAAAAAAACCTAATACCTGCAAAAAAGCAGCGTCCAGCTCCTAACGTAGCCCCATTGTTTCCTATGGGAAAATAAAAAATATGTCTACACCTAACACCCTAACATGAACCCCGAGTCTAAACACCCCTAATCTTACACTTATTAACCCCTAATCTAATGCCCTGACATCGTCGCCACCTACATTATATAATTGACCCCTAATCTGCCGCTCCGGACACTGCCGCCACCTACATTATCCCTATGAACCCCTAATATACTGCCCCCAACATCGCCACCACCTACATTATACTTATAAACCCCTAATCTGCCGCCCCCAACGTCGCCGCCACCTACCTACAATTATTAACCCCTAATCTTCTGACCCCAACGTCGCCGCTACTATAATAAATTTATTAACCCCTAAACCTAAGTCTAATCCTAAATCTAACCCCCCCAACTTAAATATAATTTAAATTAAACTAAATTAATTTAACATAATTAAATAAATGAATCCTATTTAAAACTAAATACTTACCTATAAAATAAACCCTAAGCTAGCTACAATATAACTAATAGTTACATTGTAGCTAGCTTAGGATTTATATTTATTTTACAGGCAACTTTGTACTTATTTTAACTAGGTACAATAGTTATTAAATAGTTATTAACTATTTAATAACTACCTAGCTAAAATAAGTACAAATTTACAAAATTATCATTAAATAAATTACTTAAACTACCTACAATTAATTACAATTAAATTCAATAAACTAAAGTACAAAAACAAACAAACACTAAATTACAGAAAATAAAAAAAGAATTACAATAATTTTAAACTAATTACACCTAATCTAATCCCCTAATAAAATAAAAAAGCCCCCCAAAATAATAAAATTTCCCTACCCTATACTAAATTACAAATAGCCCTTAAAAGGGCCTTTTGTGGGGCATTGCCCCAAAGTAATCAGCTCTTTTACCTGTAAAAGAAAAATACAATACCCCCCAACATTAAAACCACCACCCAATCAGCCAATAGGATTGAGGTCACATTGCAAGCTCAATCCTTTTGGCTGATCCTATCAGCCAATCGGAATTCAAGGGACGCCATCTTGGATAACGTCATTTAAAGGAACCTTCATTCTTCGTTAGGACGTCGTTTGAAGAGGATGGCTCTGCATCGGCTGGATAGAAGATGGCTCCGCTCCGGGAAGGATGAAGATAGAAGATGCAGCTTGGATGAAGCCTTCTGCCGTCTGGAGGACCTCTTCTGCCCCAATCGGATAAAGACTTCTGCCGTATGGAGGACCACTTGTGCCCGGCTGGGTGAAGACAGCTCAAGGTAGGGAGATCTTCAGGGGGTTAGAGTTAGGTTTTTTTAAGGGGGGATTGGGTGGGTTTTAGAGTAGGGGTGTGTGGGTGGTAGGTTGGGGGGGTATTGTATTTTTCTTTTACAGGTAAAAGAGCTGATTACTTTGTTGCAATGCCCCGCAAAAGGCCCTTTTAAGGGCTATTTGTAATTTAGTATAGGGTAGGGAAATTTTTATTATTTTGGGGGGCTTTTTTATTTTATTAGGGGGATTAGATTAGGTGTAATTAGTTTAAAATTATTGTAATTCTTTTTTATTTTCTGTAATTTAGTGTTTGTTTGTTTTTGTACTTTAGTTTATTGAATTTAATTGTAATTAATTGTAGGTAGTTTAGGTCATTTATTTAATGATAGTGTAGTGTTAGGTTTAATTGTAACTTAGGTTAGGATTTATTTTACAGGTAATTTTGTACTTATTTTAGCTAGGTAATTATTAAATAGTTAATAACTATTTAATAACTATTGTACCTAGTTAAAATAAATACAAAGTTGCCTGTAAAATAAATATAAATCCTAAGCTAGCTACAATGTAACTATTAACCCTGTCCGCCTGCTCTGATGAGGCGGACAGGAATCGCCACAATTCAACCCGATCGAATACGATCGGGTTGATTGACACCTCCCTGCTGGCAGCCGATTGGCCTCGAGTCAGCAGGGGGTGGCGTTGCACCAGCAGCTCACAAGAACTGCTCGGGCAATGCTGAATACGGAGAGCGTATTGCTCTCCGCATTCAGCGAGGTCTTGCAGACCTGATCCGCACTGTCGGATCAGGTCCGCAAGACCTTTCTTAAATAGGCCCCATAGGCTCAAACTGAGCCTGCTGCAAAACTTTAAGAACCAGCTTAAGGTTCCAAGGAGGAGCCACAGACTTAAACACAGTCCTGATGCTGACCAGGCCCTGACAAAAAGATTGAACATCTGGCAGACGCTTATGTAAAAAAAAAGTAAGTGCAGAAATCTGACCTTTCAGAGAACTGAATGACAACGCTTTCACCAGACCATCCTGGAGAAAAGACAAAATTCTAGGAATCCTGACCCTACTCACACCAATATAGGTACCTTATGGTAAATCGTTTGAGTAACAGGCTTGCAAGCCTGAATCTTGGGCCTCTAGTTATCAAGGTCTGTCGGACAGACCTCGCTGAATACGGCGAGCAATGCGCTCGCCGTATTCATCATTGCACCAGCAGCTCACAAGAGCATTTGTATGGGCATTGCCCTTAAATGGGCATTTAGCTCTTTTACCTACCCAGACCCTACTCTAAAAATAAAACCCACCCAAAAAACCCTTAAACAAACCTAACTAACCCCCGACGATCCACTTACAGATTTGAAGTTCCGCTTGAAGGATCCATCCAGTCGGCAAGAAGTCTTAATCCTGGAGGCAAGAAGACTTCATCCGGACGCCTCTTCCATCTTCATCCATCCGGCGAAGTCTTCATCCTCTTCAAATGAAGTCTTCTTACTGAATGACGGTTCCTTTAAGTGACGTCATCCAAGATGGGGTCCCTTAGATTTCAATTGGCTGATAGAATTCCATAAGCCAATCGGAATTAAGGTAGAAAAAATCCTATTGGCTGATGCAATCAGCCAATAGGATTGAGATTGCATTCTATTGGCTGTTCCAATCAGCCAATAGAATGCGAGCTCAATCCTATTGGCTGATTGCATCAGCCAATAGGATTTTTTCTATTTTAATTCCGATTGGCTGAATTCTATCGTACTCGATCGGGTTGTATTGTGGCGATGTCTGTCCGCCTGCTCAGAGCAGGCGGACAGGTTATGGAGCAGCGGTCTTTGGGACCGCTGCTTCATAACTGCTGTTTCTGGCGAGCCTGCAGGCTAGCCAGAAACACAGGGCATCAAGCTCCATATGGAGCTTGATACATATGCCCCTCTAAGTTTAATGTGTCACTATGCTATAATCCTATTTGTATACCTTTTGTTAATATTGATGGAATTGGTGAAAATTTGAAATATTTGCTAGAAATACTAATTGCTTCAAAAGTTTAAGTAAAATGGTTAAGAAGTTTTGCAGATACAATTTTAAAAAATGGCATTTTTCGTAACACTTGTTCAAAATTTGTTGCTCCAAATTGTTGTTATGGCCAAGGGTAAATTAACAATACTGAAAAAAGTAACCATGAAGCTTTCTAGTATATTTTATAGGTATAACTTTAAGGCTGGAGGACATTTTTAATATTTTTATTAATGAATTGAAGGAAAGACTAAATAGCATGATCTCTATATTTGCAGAAGGCGCAAAGTTGTGTAAGGTGATTAGGTCAATGCAGGATGCAATTGCATTGCAAGGGGATTTACAAAAAATGTAAGAATGGGTAGGTAAATGGAAAATGAGATCTAGTAATGGTAAATATAAGGTTCTACATTTTGGAAGTAAAAATATTTATTCTAGATAAATGGGACTAAGCATAGCAAAACAGAGTAGGAAAGGGATTTGGGCATACTTATAGATAGAATGCTAAGCTTGAGTGCGCAATGTAAGGCAGCGACATCTAGGGCTAATAAAGTACTAGCATGTATTAAAGAGGCATTGTTACAAAGGAGGAATGCATCATTCTGTAGCTACAGTATATATGGACTGCAGTTCTGGGATCCTATTTCAACAATGGAATATTGCAGAATTAGAAAAAGTTTAGTGAAGGGCCACAAAGCTAAGAAGGGAATGGAAGATTTACACTAGGAGGAGAGGTTAGCTAAACTGGGTCTGTTTTCGCTAGAAAAAAGGCGCTAAGGTGGTATGATTACTGTATATAAATATATTGACTGGCCATATTCAGAGTTGGTGGAAGCTCTGTTTATGCCAAAGCAGTTCTTTGTGATAAGAAGTCACAATTTAAGCCTAGAGGAAAGAAGAATTAATCTCCAGCAATGTAAGTTTTTTTTACTTTAAGAGCAATCACATTGTGGAACCTATTTCCTAAGGATGTAGTGAATGCCAATACCTTAGATACATTAAAAAAATAGTTTAGATACATTCCTGGCAACAACAGAAAACAAAATTCAGGGATATGACTGCTTTTGCTGAATGTGTCAGCTTTCTAATTATATTAATGTTAAGTTCTATTAACATCTTTTTATTGTGAATCAAGTATGATTGTTATAGGTTGATCTCGATGGACTGTTTTCACATTCATTTGCTATGTTACTATGTTACTGATATGTTGCTGTGAGTGGAGCCTATGCCTGGTCTCTGCATATCATTATGACCTCACAAATACACTTAGGCTGAAAGAAACTGCTCCTAAGCCCTCAACTCATTCTTCACTAGAGTGAGCGTCAGAGAACAGGTACAGTTATATGTTATCTATATAATATAGTATTTAACACTACACAGCCATTGCTTAGAATATTTTGTATTTTCTATATTAACTCCCATGCTTCTAACTCACATAGTAACACGTTATACTATGAAGATAGTGTTAGGGCAAACAATAACCTGTGCAAAAAAAGGGATGGCAAATTAACTCAATATACACAAGATGGTTTTCTTTCAAAACCAGATAATTAAAAGTTGTTTTTCAATTTTCATAGTTTAAAGAGTAATGAATATCTGACACAGATTTAAGCTTTAAAATGAAAATGGAAGTTACTCTGATTTTACACATATAATGATAGATAGATAGATATATACAGACATAGAGATAGATAGGCTGGTAATAAATAACTTATGTTCTCACTTCCGCAGATGTAATGGCGAGTAGTTGCTATTTTTCTTCTATACCCTCCTCGGAGGACGTCTTTATTGAACCCCCAGAGGAGGATTTTTTGATTGGAGATTACCGCCTTCTCCAAAGCCTTGGTAAAGGTTTCTTTGCTGAAGTGAGACTGGCTCAGCACGTGCAGACAGGCAGGCAGGTAGGTACTTGAGACCATTATAAGCAGCATGTTCCTTATATGATTGATACCATGGAGCCATATGAATCTTTTGTGCCTTATAAGGCAATTAAAGTATATGGAACAAATAAGCAATATATTACATAAAGCTTTGAAAATCAACTGCCCCTTTCACACTGTATGACCCCTCCTCAGAATTAAGTAGAACTGTGTAATTGTATAAACACATTTTATGCTTTACAGGTTGCTGTTAAAGTCATCCAGAAACAAAACAGAGATGCTGCTAGTCTGCAACAGGTAAAGAATTTAATGATGCTCTTTTGCCTAAAAGGTATAAAGTGGCACCGTCAGTATAAAATTCCAATTGCTGCTGGTCTTGTCTTCTACACCCTCTACTGGCACTAGTTGGCAGTTGGAACTGTTAAACCAACTGCAAATTGAGAAATGCAAGGTTTCTGTTGACTGTTTAATTTCAGTTTCTACCGTTATTATTTGATCCCTTCTTCTATTAGTAACACGATTCTTCTCCTTTTCAGCTTTATCAGGAAGTTGAAATAATGCAAATCCTGGATCACCCAAATATTGGTAAGAGAGAAGCAACGGCCCATCTCAAACACTCCTCTTCCCTCCTATTAAATAGAGTTTTCTCTCAAACCCGCTTTGTTATAACCATGGATCTCTAACCGCTACCTTCTCTCTCTTACAGTTAAATTACTGGATGTGATTGACACAACTAACATACTTTATTTGGTAATGGAGTATGTAAGTGGAGGTACGTTCACCTTAGCTTAGCTACTGAAACTGTTATCAACAGCCTAAAATTCTTTACTTTAATTTTTATGTATTAATTCTGCATCTCTCACAGTGTGAGTTCAATCAGATTTACCTTTTTTATACTTTATATTTTTATTTCCTGATTTGCTTCCTACTGTTCATATCAAGCTTCTTCTTCTCTCTCTTGTGTCTAATTGATGCTTAATTAACCTTTTCCCATGTTAAAGGAATAATGTAGCCAGAAAGTGCAATATTTAAAAAGAGAAAACAAAGTTTATGCTTACCTGATAAATGTATTTATTTCTTGACAAGATGAGTCCACGGATCATCATTTATTACTGTTGGGAATATCACTCCAGCCCAGCAGGAGGCGGCAAAGAGCAGCACAGCAAAGCTGTTAAATATCTCCTCCCTTCCCTCCCACCCCAGTCATTCGACTGAAGTAAAGGAGAGAAAGAAAGAAACAAGGTGCAGAGGTGTCTGAAGTTTATAACATACTAACAACCTGTCTAATTAACAGGGCGGGCCGTGGACTCATCATGTCAAGAAAGAAATACATTTTGTTTTCTTTCTAATGACACGATGAGTCCACGGATCATCATTAATTACTGTTGGGAATCAATGCCCAAGCTAGAGTACACAGATGATAAGGGAGGGCCAAGACAGGAAACCTAAACGGAAGGCACCACTGCTTGAAAAAACCTTTCTCCCAAAGGAGGCCTCAGCCGAGGCAAAAGAGTCAAATTTATAGAAGTTTGAAAAAGCGTGAAGAGAGAACCAGGTTGCAGGCTTGCATAATCTGTTCCATAAAAGGCTTAATTTTGAATGCCCAGGAAGAGGGAACAACCCTTGCAGACAAAGCCGTTACTCCCTCGAGAGGCTGCTGTCCAGCAGTTTCATAAGCAAAGCAAATGATACTCTTCAGCCATAAAGTAAAAGAAGTAGCCGTAGCTTTCTGTCTCTTACGCTAAACAAAAGACTGACGAAAATCCAGATTGTGTAGATGCCGTTCCTCATGAAAAGAAGGATTAGGACACAAGGAAAGAACAATCTCCTGATTAATGTTCCGGTCTGAAACTGCTTTAGGGAGAAACCCTAATCTAGTACGTAAACCACCTTATCCAAATGAAAAATAAGGTAAGGAGACTCAAACTTTAAAGCCGAGAGCTCTGACACTCTATGAGCAGAGGAAATATCTAAGGAATGCAGCGGCTCAAACAGAGCCCCTTGAAGAACCTTAAGAACTAAATTAAGACTCCAAAGAGGAGTAACTGATTTGAACACAGGCCTGATCCTGACCAAGGCCTGACCAAACGAATGTACATCTTGGAGTCCGCCCGACGTTCATGTAACAAAATAGACAAGGCAGTTATTCGACCCCTTAGGAAACTTGCCGATAATCCCTTCTCCAAACCTTCTTGGAGAAAAAGACCTAATTCTAGGAATCCGAACTATACTCGTTTTTAAGAGTAGCCCTTGGATTCACACCAGTATGAATATTTATGCCATATCTATGGTTAAAAAATTTCTAGTCACAGGTTAACGAGCCTGAATCATGGTCTCAATGACCAATTCCGAAAATGCATGATTGGATAAAATAAAGCGTTCATCTTCAAGTAGTCAGCTTCAGAGGAACTAGATTTGGATGAAAGACGGGTCCTTGAAGTAGAAGGTCCTTCCTCAACGGAAGTCTCCAAGGTGGAATGCATGTCCACGAGGACTGCATACCAAATCCTGCGGATCCACGCCGGTGAAATGAGGATCACTGATGCCTTCTCCTGCTTAATTCGAGCCAAGACTCAAGGAAGAAAAGCAAACGGAGGAAATAGGTATGCGAGACTGAAATTCCAAGGTACCACCAGAGCGTCTATCAGTACAGCCTGAGGGTTCCTTGACCTCGACCCGTAGCTCGGAAGCTTGGCATTCTGTCGGGAAGCCATGAGATCCAATTGCAACTGACCCCATTTGAGAATTAGGCTGGAAAAACACTTCTGGTTGTAGTTCCCACTCCCCTGAGTGAAAGGTCTGCCTACTTATGAAGACCGCCTCTCAGATGTCCACTTTTGGGATGTGGGTCGCTGACAGACTGCAATTGTGGGTCTCCGTCCAATGAACGATCTTGGTTACCTCTGTCATGGCCAAGAAAACTCAGAGTTACTGACGATTGATGTAAGCCATTGAGGTTATATTGCCTGACTGGAACCCGATGAAACAGGCCGAAGCTAACTGAGGCCAGGCTAGGAGAGGATTGAAGATTGCTCTCAATTCCAGAATGTTTATGGGTAGAACAGACTCTGACGAGTCCATGTTCCCTGCTCTTAGAGAGCCCCAAACTGCTCCCCAGCCCAAAAGGCTGGTATCTGTTGTCACAATCACCCAGGAAGAACTGCGAAAGCAGGTTCCCTGGGAGAGAAGACCCTGAGACAACCACCAAAGTAGAGAATCCCTTGTCTCCTGCTCTGACTGAAACCACAGAGACAGATCCGCATAATCTCCGTTCCACTCCCTGAGTAAGCTTAACTGCTGAGGTCTGAGGTGGAAACGGGCGAACGGGATGATGTCCATTGCCGCTACCATCAGCCCAATTACCTATATGCCCTGTGCCACTGATGGCCGAGGAGAGGACTAAAGTGCTAGGCAAGAATCGAAAATCTTTGATTTCCTGACTACTGTCAAACTTCATTGATGAGGAGACTAATATAGCTCTCCAAGAAAACTACCCTTGTAGTTGGAACTAAGGAACTCTTTTCCAAATTCACCTTCCACCCGTGAGACCGCAGGAAAAATAACCACATTTCCGTGTGTGATCTTGCTTGTTGATTGGAAGGTGCCTGAACCAGAATGTCGTCCAGCGAAGATGCCACTGCAATGCCCCGCAATCGGAGCACCACCAGCAGGGATCCCAGAACCATTGAGAAAATTCTGGGAGCTGTGGCAAGGCCGAAGAAAGAGCCACGATTTGGAAGTGTTTGTCTAGAAAAGCAAACCTTAGAAATTTGCAAGTATGTGTCCTTTAAATCCACCGTGGTCATAATTGACCCTCTTGGACCAAAGGAAGAATAGAATGATAGTTTCTATCTTGAAGAACGGCACTCTAAGAAACTTGTTTAGACTCTAGAGATCTAAAATTGGTCTGAAGGTTCCCTCCTTCTTGGGAACCATGAACAAATTGGAATAGAATCCCAGACCTTGTTCCTGAATTGGACCAGGAACTATCACTCCCAGGTTGGAGAGGTTTCGTGCACAGTGTAAGAACACCTCTCTTTTTGTCTGGTCTGCAGATAATCTTGAAAGCAGAAACCTGCCCCTGGGAGGAAAAGTCTTGAACTCTAGTTTGTAGCCTGAGTGAAGAAGGAAAGCCTGCCCCCCCCCCCCCCCAAGATCCGGTCCGGATCGGGTGCAGGCCCTTCATGCTGTCTTTGATTAAACAGCAGGCTTCATGGATTGCTTTCCCCTATTCCAAGACTTATTGGGTCTCCAGGAAGGCTTAGACTACTCCTGCTTGGAAGAGGGAGTGGAAGAATTTCCTTTGAAATTTCGAAAGGAACGAAAATTACTCTGACGTCCTTTTTGTTTATTTCTCTTATCCTGTAAATGAGACATCTGCAGACCAAGATTTTAACCCTAACGCTCTGCGGGCCAATATGGCAAAGCCTGAAATCTTAGCTCCCAGCTTAATAATCTGAAGGGAAGCATCTGTAATAAAGGAGTTGGCTAACTTAAGGTCCTTTATCCTATTCTGGATTTCTTCTAGAGGGGTGTCTGTCCGAATAGAATCAGACAACGCATCAAACCAGTATGCCACCGCACTGGTGACAGTAGCAATACAAACCGCAGTTTGCCATTGTAAACCCTTTAACTTTTTATCCATAGGATCCTTAAAGGAACAACTATCCTCTATGGGAATAGTATCTCTCTTGGTTAGCGTGGAAATTGCCCCTTCCACCTTGGGTACCGTCTGCCAAGACTCCTTGATAGAGTCTGCTATAGGAAACATCTTTTTAAAAAATAGGAGATGGAGAAAAGGGGATACCCAGTTTCTCTCATTCCTTAGCAATCATCTCTGTAGCCCTATCTGGTACAGGAAATACTTCCACCATGGAGGGCACGTCAAAATCTTTGTACAGTTTGCTGGACTTTTTAGGATTGACTACGCCGGTAGTGTCGGAGTCGTCCAGGGTAGCTAAAACCTCCTTAAGTAACAAACGGAGGTGTTCAAGCATAAACCTGAAAGAAACAACTTCAGTATCAGATAAAGGTATTACACTGTCTGAGTCTGAGATTTTCCCCTCAGATACTACCGAAGTATCTTCCTCTTCAGGCTTCAGGGAAGAAACATTCGGAATAGCTACTACTGTATCAGCAACATTATTCACTGATTGAATACATTTCCTCTTGCGCTTTCCCTGCAGCATGGGAAAAGCAGACAATGCATCAGATACCGCCGATGACATTAGAGAAGCGATGTCTTGCAAGGTAACTCCAGGTGGAGTTTAAGAGGAAGCACAGGGCACTGCATGTGTGGGCGTAAAATTTTGGACACTTGAGGAAAATTTGCGGCATATATTGAACATTGTCAATAAACTCCTGAACAGCATCCGCCTTAGAAGGAGTTGGCTCAGAAAAAAGTCTATCCCTATATTTAAAGTTCTCTCACTACATGAGGAACAGAACGGGATTGGTGGTTCCACATTGGCATCAAAAACATAAGGAACAAGTGACACTTTGCAAGGCCTCTCAGTCCATTCTGACTCCCAATGGCTGATTAATCAAATAAGTCTTACATTTTTTAATAAAAATTAAAACAGAAAAAACGTTACTATCTCTTTAAATTTTACAACGTAACTTTTTTATTTTTGTGTGTAGAACCCCTCTACACTTCAGCTTAACTTTGCTGAGGTGCCTACCAGCCCTTCTGACACCGGTTATAATCCCCTCAGTAAAAAATCCGGAACTCAGCTGTAGCGCTGTACGGTCCTATGTGTAAACACTCTGACGACTCTGTTTAAAACCCTTCCATTCCTGCCGATAACAGGAAGTGCTAAGAAAGTGGTGTGCAGCACAAATTGGCGCCACACATAGCTTCGCCCATCGTGGGCGTTACAAAGAGCAATCTCCCGGTCACCATTTTTATTTTGCTAAAGTTAAGCCACCGGGAGTTAAATTAACATTCTGACAAGCTTCAACTTGCTAGGCAGCTGCTTAGCCAGTGTGCTATACGTGATCAGTGAAACCACCTCATACTGAGCCCACCGTGAGCAGTGAAAAACCACCTCATCTTGAGTCTATCTCCTGAGCCCCAGTGCCTGCCTAAAAAGTACTGTCAAATAAATCCCCTCCTTTTATCTATAGGAGGCTCTATGTCCCAGGTAAATAAAGTGCTCCACTTCCTCTGAGATCTTTTATTTTTTCCCAGACCCAGAATAAAAAGTCAGCACTTACCTTGTAAATCTGCCAGACAGCAAGGCAGCTCACTAGGTTTGAGAGGTCCTCTCCCTCACATAGCCCTGTGGAAAAAAGATAAAGCCTCAGTAATCTTACTTAGGTTATCAGGATTAGGGCATCATAAATATATGGGAGGCGCAGTGAGAATTATGTCCCACAAGTTCCCATTTCTCTAAAGCCACCACTGCTCTACTGAAGAGACTGATATGGACTATGGCTACACCCCAGAACAAAGCAGCACAATCTTTTACTACTTAAAAATAATAAAATCTTGATTGAACAATCTTTAACTAACACCTAACTTTACCACTTCCTTGCTCTAACGTAGGCAAAGAGAATGACTGGGGTGGAAGGGAGGAGATATTTAACAGCTTTGCTGTGGTGCACTTTGCCGCCTCCTGCTGGGCAGGAGTGATATTCCCAACAGTAATTAATGATGATCCGTGGACTCATTGTGTCATTAAAAAGAAATAAGTATATTTTAAATTTGCAACATGTACTATATGTAGTAGGCTATGTTCATATGCTTTTCAACAAAGGATACCAAGAAAACAAAATACGTACATTTGATAATATAGTTCATTTAAAGTGTCTCAACATGACATGCGTTATCTCAATCATGAAAGTTTAATTTTGACTTTCATATCATCTTTATTTCAAATATTGTACTTTCAAATATTGTGCCTTCTGACTACAGTGTCCATTTAAAGTGATTGTAAAGATTAATGAATAAGTGTCCGGTATGTAAAAATAATCTTAAAAACAGGGGCACTTTCATTCATTAAACTTTACAAAGACACTTATTTTTTTTAAAACTTAGCTTTGCATTATGGTAAACATAACGCGGATCCTCTGCCCTCGCTCCTGCTTTCATTAGCATATCGATGATAATCCGGCTTCCTCTAATCGTTGCATTGCCTCACGAGCTGGACGTCAAAGGAGGCACACAACGATTGTAGGAAGTCAGATTCGTCATCCATATGCTAAAGAAAGCAGGAGCTGTGGACAGAGGATCAGCGTTAAGTTTACTATAACGCAAAGGTAAGTATTTTTAAAAATAAGCATCCTTGTAAAGTTTAATGAATGAAAGTGCCCCTGTTTTTAAGATTATTTTTAGATACCAGGCACTTATTCATTAATCTTTACAATCACTTTGTATGAATGACAACCGGCTCAAACTGAACACAGACAAAACCGAAGTCCTCCTCCTCGGACCCAATAAATCCGCATGGGACGACTCCTGGTTGCCCACAGCACTCACCCTCCAACCCCAACCGACCATGCACAAAATCTAGGCTTCATCCTGGACTCCTCACTCTCCATGGACCAACAAATCAATACCATCACCTCAACATGCTTCCACATTCTCCACCTGCTATGAAAAATCTTCAAGTGGATCCCTACCGAAAGTAAGAAAAGTCACCCACGCCCTCGTCAGCAGCCGGTTGGACTATGGCAACACACTCTACGCAGGCTCCACCATCAAACTCCAAAAGAGACTCCAACATATCCATAACGCCTCAGCCAGACTCATCCTCGACATCCCTCTCCAATGCCACATCACTGAACACCTAAGGAACCTTCACTGGCTCCCCATCAACAAGAGAATAACCTTCAAGCTCCTTACCCACGCGTTAAAGGCCCTACACAACATCGGACCCAAATACATCAACCACTGTGTAAATTTCTACACCCCCGCCAGACAACTACGATCGGCCAACCAAGCACTCGCAGTCATCCCCCGCATCAGCAAATCCATAGGGGGTGGAAGATCCTTCTCCCATATGGCAGCAAAGACATGGAACACCCTCCCGCTGCACCTCAGACAATCCACCTCCCTTACAAAGTTCAGAAAGGACCTCAAAACCTGGCTCTTCGACTGAGCACCCATTCCCTCCCCCATTTGCTTTCCCATAGCGCCTTGAGACCCTCATGGGTGATTAGTTTGCGCTCTATATGTACCCAATAGATAGATAGATAGACTTTAAGTCAGTTTCTTCTTGTACTGTTATTTTTAACCTTCTCTCTTTTTTCTGTAAAACTGTGATAATTCCATAACTTTTCCATTTATTCTTCCTTTTTTCTAAAAACAGGGGATCTTAAGCAGTATTTGATCAACCATGGACGAATGGACGAGAAAAGATCACGTGTCCTTTTTCGGCAAGTAAGTATTTTTTTAATATGGCCATACACATAGACTAGGTGTTTTTTTTTTTTGCTGAACACAGAATAATTGGCGTATTGTGTAAACATATATCGTGTAAATCATAATGTGATACACATAATACACAGAATTAATTACACTTGGCTTTTCTTTCAGATGGTGTCTGCAGTCTATCATTGTCATCAGAAATATGTTGTGCACTTCGACATAAAGGTAAAATACATTTGAAAGCACAAGGGTAGTTGAGCAATTTAAGAGTTGAATATAATGTATTAAAGGAATCATGTATTAAAATACATATATTAGATCTTGTGAATAACAGAACACACTCTTATTTTCAGCCAGAGAACATCTTGGTTGAAGCTGATGGCAATATAAAAATATCGGATTTTGGTGTAAGTGAGATCTTTACTCCAGAGCAGAAGGAGGATTTCCAGGTAGAAGATGATATCTGGGCTCTTGGAGTAGTTCTTTATGAACTTGTAACTTGCACCCTTCCAGTTAAAAACCCAAAACCAGTGGTAAGTAACCACCAAAGAGTCAATTTATATTACTGTTTGGTGATTGGTACTGCAGAGATAATGAGATGTTTATGAAATATTTTACATACCAGTAACAATGAGTAACTTGCTGAACCTTGGTTTTTACTGCTTTTCTTAGGAGATGAGACAGCTTGATTTTGACGGCTGTTATGAAATACCAACCTATATCTCTGCTGATTGCGAACAACTTCTATGCAAACTCCTATTTGAAGATCCCAGTTTAAAAGATTCACTGGAGGTAAGATACAGTGCACTATACTAATATTATGGGTTCCATTTATGAAGCTGTGGTTGCAACTTTGGGGCCTGAGTGTTGCAGGCTCACAAGATGCAGGCCCGTAACAATAGTTAAGCGACTGTGGTCCGAAGACCATTGCTACTTAGCCCCTCCAGTTAAATCATCTTGATCAAATTTAACCAGGGTGATTGACAAGCTCTGCTCTCATGCATTTGGTTGTGTGTGAGTAGGGGGTACGGCTGCTCAATTAATTGCTTGTGCAATGTGCAGGCAGCAGATGCTGACAGTTTGCTACAATGCCAGGCGGATAAGGTACCTTGTCTATCCAGCCTTTGATAAATGGGTCCTTATAGGGCAACATATTAGTACCAAGCAATCACTGTACATCCACATGTCAGTAAAATGGACAATTAAAAAGAAAATTTGCCAACAGAACAAATTAAGGGTCTTACTGAGTGGGTACTTCTTTACCTCAAGCACACAGCTATATTCCCAGTCACATAAACAAGAATTTAACTATTTTAAGATCATGTTTCCTTTATAGTTATATTACAGAAATCTCTTTAGCACTCATGATGTGACAATCATACCATGTTAACAAATATATCTTAATACAATGTTTTCTAGTGCTTTTGATTTTATGAATTTCTTCCCATAGGGAGTCATGCATGATCGATGGGTCTGCTTAGACTATGACGGTGATATAGTAAGATCTATTGTTCCCAAGTCATGTTCTGAGTCTCCTGAAGGAAAAGGTTAGTGTTTGTACCTTTTAATGAACATAGTTAGACTCTCTTGTTAGGTAATACATTTGTTTATTCATATGTAGCAATAGCACATCACAAGCATAATCATCAGTGATCCATTTTTTATAATTTAGACGGACCTTCTGTAGCCAACAGGAAAGTGACCACATTCCTTGGAAAAAGGACTAGACCCATCACACCTATGGTAAGCATTAGCACATGCAGTTATATCCCACCACAAGAACGAAATATACAGTTATATAAAAAATATATGTTTAGACAGGTGCTTTTATTTTTAGCAAATTGTTACATTCCAATGATGTTTTGCTCCCATCAGGACATTGACAATAATTTGGATATCAGTTGGATTTGCGAGCCACCCAGTCTGAAAAGACCAAAACTTGTGTGTGGTGAGGACCAGCGTGACAACAACATGTAAGACATTATATACATTTATGTACTACCTATGTTTCTGTATCAGAACCATAAACATAATAGACAGGGGAATCTGCAGAAGGTTTTATTTTGTTTGTTTTTTTGTGCAAGGGAACAAAAAAAAACAACCTAAAAAGTCTTGAGCAAAATATGAATATTTACAAACACTCTATGATGCATATTTATCAAGCTCCGTATGGAGCTTGATGCCCCGTTTTTCCGGCAAGCCTTCAGGCTCGCTGTAAACAGAAGTTATGAAGCAGCAGTCTAAAGACCGCTGCTCCATAACTTGTCCACCTGCTCTGAGGCAGCGGACAGAAATCTACCCATTCGAATACGATCTGGTTGATTGACACCCCCTGCTAGCAGCCGATTGGCCGCAAATCTGCAGGAGGCAGCATTGCACCAGCAGTTCACAAGAACTGCTGGTGCAATGATAAATGCCGACAGCTTATGCTGTCGACATTTATAGATTGGCAGCGATGTGCAGTGGACATGATACGCTACTTTGTATAATGTCCGCTCGCACATTGTTAAATATGCCCCTATCCATCTATCTTTAAATATATAAATATATATAAAATGACCTGAGATTTTGTTCTAATATCATTAAGCTTTTTCCTACTAGGGTTAGTTACACTGGGGACATAGCTGATACATCCTCTTCACTGTTTCACATGTTGATTTATTATAGAAAGTTGTCTCTCTCCTCTTCCATCCTTTATCTGTACATTATGAATCTTTTTAATAATTTTTACATTTTCTCTACTACCCTCAGCTTTGTCACATCCACTGATGCTTTCACCCCATTTGCTGCAGAACCTTCGTGGTCTTCAGCCTCTTCAGAGGAGAGTGATGATGAAAAGCCATCTATGTAAGTCCAGGGGAAAAAGATAAAGGGGAACGTTTGCAGTAGATATGGAGATAATATATTTGGTCAACAAATCTGTCCTGCAGAGCTTGCAGTCTAACAGATGCTCAGTACTTAGTTATTGCATACAATTAGGCCTTACAAAAGCAATCAAATCGTGGAGCTCATTGCCTAAGGAGGTAGTGATTGCTAATACCTAATATACATTTAAAAATGGCTTAGATACATTTCTGCTAGAAAGAAAAAAGGAAATTTATGCTTACCTGATACATTTATTTCTTTTACGATATGACGAGTCCACGGATTTCATCCTTACTTATGGGATTACACCTCCTGGTCAGCAGGAAGTGGCAAAGAGCACCACAGCAGAGCTGTATAAATAGCTCCTCCCTTCCCTCCCACTCCAGTCATTCGACCGAAGTTAGGAAGAGAAAGGAAAAGCCAAAGGTGCAGAGGTGACTGAAGTTGAACAAAAATAAAAACCTGTCTTAGAAAATGACATGGTGGGCCGTGGACTCGTCATATCGTAAAAGAAATAAATTTATCAGGTAAGCATAAATTTCCTTTTCTTTTACAAGATATGACAAGTCCACGGATTTCATCCTTACTTATGGGATACAATACCAAAGCTATAGGACACGGATGAAAGGGAGGGACAAGACAGGAACCTAAACGGAGGCACCAATGCTTGAAGAACCTTTCTCCCAAAATAAGCCTCAGATAAAGCAAAAGTATCAAATTTGCAAAATTTGGAAAAAGTGTGAAGAGTTGACCAAGTTGCAGCCTTGCAAATCTGTTCAACAGAAGCATAGTTTTTAAATGCCCATGAAGAAGCCACAGCCCTAGTGGAATGAGCCGTAATTCTTTCAGGAGGCTGCTGTCCAGCAGTCTCATATGCCAGACGGATGATACTCTTCAGCCAAAAAGAAAGAGAGGTAGCCGTAGCTTTCTGACCCCTATGCTTTCCAGAAAAAACAATAAATAAAGAAGATGATTGACGAAATTCTTTAATCGCCTGTAAGTAAAACTTCAGGGCACGGACCACGTCCAAGTTATGCAACAAATGCTCCTTCTTAGAAGAAGGCTTAGGACACAATTAAGGAACAACAATTTCCTGATTAATATTCTTATTAGAAACAACCTTAGGAAGAAAACCAGGTTTGGTACGTAAAACGACCTTATCAGAATGGAAAATAAGATAAGGAGAATCACATTGTAAAGCTAAAAGCTCAGAAACTCTGCGAGCAGAAGAAATAGCAACCAAAAATAAAACTTTCCAAGATAACAACTTAATATCTATGGAATGCATGGGTTCAAACTGAACCCCTTGAAGAACATTAATAACTAAATTTAAACTCCAGGGTGGAGCAATTGGTTTAAATACAGGCTTGATTCTAGTCAAAGCCTGACAAAAAGACTGAACGTCTGGAACATCTGCCAAACGCTTGTGTAGTAAAATTGACAAAGCAGAAATTTGTCCCTTTAAGGAACTTGCTGATAACACCTTCTCCAATCCTTCTTGGAGAATAGATAAAATCCTGGGAATCCTAACCCTACTCCATGAGTAGCCCTTGGATTCGCACCAATAAATATATTTACGCTATATCTTATGATAGATCTTTCTAGTGACAGGCTTACGTGCCTGAATCAAAGTATCAATGACTGAATCAGAGAACCCCCGCTTAGATAAAATCAAGCGTTCAATCTCCAAGCAGTCAGTTGTAGAGAAACTAGATTCGGATGATGGAAGGGTCCCTGAATGAGAAGGTCCTGCCTTAATGGAAGCTTCCACGGTGGCAGAGAGGACATGTCCACCAGATCGGCATACCAAGTCCTGCGAGGCCACACAGGCGCGATTAGAATTGCCAAAGCTCTCTCCTGTTTGATCCATGCAATCACCCGGGGAAGGAGAGCAAACGGTGGAAACACATAAGCCAGGTTAAATGACCAAGGCATCTATCAGGTCGGCCTGAGGATCCCTGGACCTGGATCCATATCTTGGTAGCTTGGCATTCTGACGAGATGCCATCAGATCCAATTCCAGTCTGCCCCATCTGAGAATCAGAGTGGCAAAGACCTCCAGATGGAGTTCCCACTCCCCCGGATGAAACGTCTGTCTGCTTAAAAAGTCCGTTTCCCAGTTGTCCACTCCTGGGATGTAAATTGCTGACAGATAACAAGAGTGAGCCTCCGCCCACCAAATTATCTTGGATACTTCTGTCATCGCTAAGGAACTCCTCGTTCCTCCCTGATAATTGATGTAAGTCAAAGTCGTGATGTTGTCCGACTGAAATCGGATTAATTTGGCCGAAGCCAACTGAGGCCAAGTCTGAAGCGCATTGAATATTGCTCTCAATTCCAGAATATTGATTGGAAGTAGAGACTCCGACCGAGTCCACACCCCCTGAGCCTTCAGGGAATTCCAGACCGCACCCCAGCCTAGTAGACTGGCATCCGTTGTCACTATCACCCAAGAGGGTCTGCGGAAGCACGTCCCTTGGGACAGATGATCCGGCGACAACCACCAAAGAAGAGAGTCTGTTGTCTCCTGATCCAGACTTATCTGAGGAGACAAATTTGAATATTCTCCAATCCACTGCTCAAGCATGCAAAGTTGTAGTGGTCTGAGATGAAAGCGAGCAAACGGAATGATGTCCATTGCTGCCACCATCAATCCAATCACCTCCATGCACTGAGCCACTGATGGCCGAGGGTTGGACTGAAGGGCTTGACATGTATTCAGAATATTTAACTTTCTGACCTCTGTCAAGAAAATTTTCATGGATATGGAATCTATTAGAGTTCCCAAGAAGGGGACCCTTGTCTGTGGAATTAATGAACTATTTTCCAGATTCACCTTCCACCCGTGAGTCCTCAGAAAGGACAGAACCCTGTCTGTATGAGATTTTGTCAGATGGTAAGACGACGCCTGGATCAGAATATCATCTAGATAAGGCGCCACTGCAATACCCAGCGGCCCGAGAACCGCCAGAAGGGACCCTAGAACCTTTGTGAAGATCCTGGGTGCTGTGGCCAACCCGAAGGGAAGAGCCACAAACTGAAAATGTTTGTCCAGGAAGGCAAACCTTAGGAACTGGTCCACGGTAGTCATATATTGACCCTCCTGGACCAATGGTAGAATTGTTTGAATAGTCTCCATCTTGAAGGATGGGACTCTGAGAAACTTGTTTAGACTTTTGAGATCTAAAATGGGTCTGAACGTTCCCTCTTTCTTGGGAACCACGAAAAGATTTAAGTAAAATCCCTGCCCCTGTTCTGGTATTGGAACGGGACGAATTACTCCCATAGTAGAGAGGTCTTTTACACAGCGTAAGAATGCCTCTCTTTTTATCTGGTCTACAGACAATCGTGAAAGAAGAAACCTCCCCCTTGGGAGAGAATTGTTGAATTCAAGTCAATACCCTTGGCACACGATTTCCAGTGTCCAGGGGTCCTGAACATCTCTTATCCAAGCCTGGGTAAAGAGAGAAAGTCTGCCCCCTACTAGAATCGGTCCCGGATCGGGGCCGCCCCTTCATGCTGTCTTGGGAGCAGCAGCGGGCTTCTTGGGTTGTTTACCTTTGTTCCAAGCCTGGTTGGGTCTCCAGACGGACTTGGCTTGAGCAAAATTCCCTTCCTGTTTAGCGGAAGAAGAAGCGGGGACTCCTTTGAAATTCCGAAAGGAACAAAAATTATTTTGTTTACCCCTCAGTTTAGCTGCTTTATCCTGAGGTAGGAGATGACCCTTACCTCCCGTAATGTCAGAAATTATTTCTTTCAAGTCAGGCCCGAATAGGGTTTTTCCCTTGAAAGGAATAGCCAAAAGCTTTGACTTAGATGACACATCAGCAGACCAAGACTTTAACCATAACGCTCTACGCGCTAAAATAGCAAATCTGGCATTCTTAGCCGCCAATTTGGCAATCTGAAAGGCAGCATCGGTAATACAAGAATTAGCCAGCTTAAGAGCCTTAATTCTATCTAAAATTTCCTCTAAAGGAGTCTCAGTCTTAAGAGACTCTTCTAAGGCGTCAAACCAGAAGGCCGCCGCAGTTGTAACTGGCACAATGCAGGCCGTCGGTTGTAAAAGAAAACCCTGATGAATAAATAACTTCTTTAGAAGGCCCTCCAACTTTTTATCCATAGGGTCTTTGAAAGCACAACTGTCCTCAATAGGGATAGTAGTACGCTTAGCCAGGGTAGATATAGCTCCCTCCACCTTAGGGACTGTCTGCCAAGAGTCCCGGACAGTGTCAGCTATGGGAAACATTTTCTTAAAATTAGGAGAAGGTGAGAACGGGATACCCGGTCTTTCCCATTCCCACGTAATAATTTCCGAGATTCTCTTAGGAACCGGAAAAACATCAGAGTAAGCAGGCACCTCTAAATATTTGTCCATCTTACACAATTTCTCTGGTGGAACCACAATAGAGTCACAGTCATCCAGAGTCGCTAAAACCTCCCGAAGTAACAGGCGGAGGTGTTCAAGCTTATATCTGAAGGACATTACGTCCGACTCCGTCTGAGGTAACACACTTCCCGAGTCGGAAAGCTCCCCCTCAGACAGAAGTTCCTTGACCCCCAATTCAGATCCCTGTGAGGGTACAACGGAAATAGCCATCAAAACATCAGAAGTCGCAGGAATCAGAGTGGTCTCTGTCCTACTGCGTTTGCCCTGCAACACTGGCAACTTAGATAAAACCTCTGTAAGGGTAGATGACATAACTGCAGCCATATCCTGCAGAGTAAATGAAGTGGACGCGGTTGAAGAACACGGCGTCGCTTGGGTGGGTGTTAAAGGTTGTGACGCTTCGGGAGAAAGTAGCGGCATACCCTGATTCTCATCAGATTGAAAAGCATCCTTAGATATATTTGCATTAAAGAAAATCTGTTCTTTACATTGTAAGGCCCTTTCAGTACATGAGGGACAAAAAGAGGGGGTTCCACATTGCATCTAAACACATAGAACATGTACTTTCCTGAATATCAGACATGTTAAACAGACTAGCAATAGCAATAATAGTCGTTCTTTACTTGATATATTGAACTCTACAGTCAAATCATATACTTAAAATTTTTTGAACTAAAACGTGTACTGCACCTTTAAATAATAAATGCACAATAATTTTTCTGTTATCAGCAAAACAACGTTTGCCGCAATAAAAAATGCCCTTATGTGCCCAAATAAACTTGACAATATTGCACCGCTTGTAATGTTATATATCAATTTTATCAACTTTTATCAAATTTATCAATACTTGAGGCCCCTGCACCTCACCACAGCTCTGCTGTGGTGCCTACCTGCCCCCAGATCACACTGATTCGGCTTAAGTAGCGCTCCTTAGTCTCTCTGTACCCTTCGAGTACAAAAACAACTTAGGCCCCACCGGAGCCCAGGACCTTGCTGCCGATCCGGATGAATACTGCGCGGCTGAGCGTGCAAAATTAGGCCCCGCCCACCGTGGGCGTAACTCGAGCCGTACTGAGGCCCGCATGGGTCGAAAAACAACATGTCGGTTTCCCAACTCAAATGTTAAATACGCCATGTGCCCTTCATATATACACACTTTAACTAATAAAAGCGCAACAATCATTGATATTGCTCTCTCCCAGGCCTGTTATTTTTTGACATAATAACGTCAGCTCATAGACAGCAAAACCGCATCTCCCAGCGTCAGCCCACACAACCTATGTATAAGTAAAACACCAAACACACTGATAAATATCAAGATAAAAGGGAATACCAGGTACACCATTTCCATTCCTATAGTGCATACTGATTACCCCTCCCCAGTTAGGGAATGATGTCAGCCTGTTCTGATGTATCAAGTCTCCCCAGAAACAAATGACTGAACATACCTCAATGCTGCTTGTAGCATGACACTGTTCTCCACACTGAAGATGTTTCTTTACACTACCTTCAACTGCTCTGTGGAAAACAGCAGGATTTTAGATAATGTTTGCTAAGATCTTCAACATCAGGGCAGAAAAATAAGATGTCTCCACTCCTCTTAGGGATTAAGTGACTGACGATTTCTCCCTGAGAAAAATAGTACTCACTGGCACCATTTTAAAATAAAAAACTTCTTGATTGAAGAATCTAAACTAACACCTCACTTTACCTCTTCCTATCACTAACACGGGCAAAGAGAATGACTGGAGTGGGAGGGAAGGGAGAAGCTATATATACAGCTCTGCTGTGGTGCTCTTTGCCACTTCCTGCTGACCAGGAGGCATAATCCCATAAGTAAGGAAGAAATCAGTGGACTCGTCATATCTTGTAAAAGAAATCAGAGATATGATTGCTTGTGTTAAATGGATCAGCTTTCTACATAAAGGACCAGTAAACACATGCAAGATAACAAGACAATGCAATAGCACTTAGGGGCCAATTTATCAAGTGTCTAGCGGACATGATCTGCTGTAGCGATCATTTCCGCCAGACATCGATAAATGCTGACAGCATACAGCAGGTGGACGAGTTAAGGAGCAGCGGTCTTAAGACCGCTGCTTCTTAACTGCTGTTTCCGGCGAACCTGAAGGCTGAAGGAAACAGGGGCATCAGGGGCCATTCAGCCCTTGATAAATGAGCCCCTATATATTTTTCAAAAATAATTTTCAAATGCACTCTTTAAAACACAAAAAAAATATTTTGTGTCCCTTAAAGGGACATGAAACCCAAATTTTTTCTTTCATAACAATGATAGAGAATACAATTTTAAACAACTTTCTAATTTACTTCTATTATCTAATTTGTTTAATTATCTTGGTATCAGTTGTTGAAGGTGCAGCAATGCACTAATGGTTTCTAACTGAACACATGGGTGAGCCAATCGCAATCGATATATATATGCAACCACCAATCAACAGCTAGAACCTAGGTTCTCTGCTACTCCTGAGCTTGCCAAGATAAACCTTTCAGCAAAGGATAACTAGAGAAGGAAGCAAATTCATTGTATTTATCTGAATCATGAAATAAATTTTTGGGTTTCATGTCCCTTTAAGGGTAATATAGCTAAAATGTACTGTTGTGGGGCTCAGCATTTCAATAGTGATCATCTGCATTGTACAGGTGCACGCAATGCTGTTTTTGGATGATTGGTTTAAACAAGGGATCACATTCCTCTGGATGTTGTATAAGTGCTTAAAGTATAATTTCCTTAGCTTGTAATGCTATCCAGAATCTATGCAGTCAACTGTTGAGAGTCATATGGCTAGCAAGGCTATTGGGCTACGGGGTGGAAACATCACCTCATTGAAAAAAAATACTTTTGCCGTGATCAGCCGGAGGGGTGTAATGTAATGGAACGATATAAGAAATAAAATTAGGTTATAGCACATATTTACTTCAAAATGACAAATTAAGGTCCCCTTTCATGCGATTTATTGCATAGATTCTGGATAGCTTTACAAGACTGGGAAAATTCAATATCACTTTAAATATGTGCTCTATAAGATCCCTGTTGCCATATAGACAGCAAATGGTACTACTGTAACTATAACGTCCATATGACATTCTAGGGGGCAAATTCAATAAGTAGCGGATGCTGCTTTATCCGGCCGTAGTTTCCGGATCGTAGGAAACGGCAGTTAAGAAAAGGTGGCAGATGAGTGACACCCCTGATAGCGGCCGATTGGCTGCGAATGTGCAGGGGGCGGCATTGCACAAGCATTTCACAAGAAATGCTTGTGCAATGTTAAATGCCGACAGCGTATGCTGTCTGCATTTAGCGATGTCGGGCAGACATGGTGCGCTATAGCAAATCATGTCCGCCCCACTTTTGGTAAATTGACCCCTAGGTCTCCTAGCTCTCCTAGAGGTTAAAGATAAGACAAATATCCAAACTCTCTCAGCCATGGTTGTATTCTAGATAGTAAATTGTTTATAAAATTATAAACCCAGGCTGGTTAGTTACAAATGTTATTTTCTATTTAACAGCATCATAACGGAGGACCAGTCAAGTACATCTGGCAAAGAAGGAAGAAAGGGCAAATGGAGGCGCTTTTGGGACAGTTTTTGGGGACTCTTTTGTTCCTGCACCAGCTGAACTGCCAACTGCGGGTGTTCTCATCATACCATCTGCACATCCACCGGAACCCTTTTATTTTCCTATTTTTTCCCTTTTACTACCCAACTTTTAACAAATACATTTTTTAAAACATCTTAAGATCTAGTTCTGTTTATCATTTTATATTTGCATATCAATAAAATATTGCTGTATAGACAGTGGGGCCCATTTATCAAGCTCCGAATGACGGCCCATGACGGCTCGTGTTTCTGGCGAATCTTCAGACTCACCAGAAACACCACTTATGGAGCAGCGGTCCAAAGATCGCTACTCCATAATCCTGTCCGCCTGCTCTGAGCAGGCGGACAGGAATCGCCACAATACAACCCGATCGAGTACGATCGGGTTGATTGACACCTCCCTGCTGGCAGCCGATTGGCCGGGAGTCTGCAGGGAGCGGCGTTGCACCAGCAGCTCTTGTGAGCTGCTGGTGCAATGCTGAATACAGAGAGCGTATTGCTCTCCCCATTCAGCGAGGTCTGGCGGACCTGATCCGCACTGTCGGATCAGGTCCGACAGACATTTGATAAATGGGCCCCAGTGAGTATCATGACAGACAGTGTATATTACATATAGCGAGTCTAGCTCCTGTGTATCATTCCGTTATGAGTGTGCAGTCTGCTGAAAACCCCTGCACCGTGCCCCAAAATAAAACTATACAGAAATATTCAGCTGCCCCAAGCTCACTTCTTCAATGTTCATTATTAGTAGACAAAAGTTATGTATTAATGTGATTTGATCAGTGTGTTTTTTTAAGCTCATTTGCATACTTTTACCCAGAATCCCCTGAAAACTCTCAGTCAAGGCTTTCTGATGAACAACTGGGTAGATGTGTTATGCAATGACCTGTTGTTTGTCCTTATGTACTGAAAACAGTTAGCAGTAGCTATGCCAGATACTGGCTTATTTGCAGCACTTGTTGACTAGTGCTGGGCCCCTAGCAGCAGACAGTGCTCACCTACACACCTATTTCTGGCATTGAGGCCTATCTATCAAGCTCTGAATGGAGCTTGAAGGGCCGTGTTTCTGGCGAGTCTTCAGACCGCTGCTCAATAACCCTGTCCACCTGCTCTGATGAGTACGATCGGGTTGATTGACACTTCCCTGATGGCGGCCCATTGGCCGCGAGTCTGCAGGGGTCAGCGTTGCACCATCAGCTCTTGTGAGCTGCCGGTGCAATGCTGAATACGGAGAGCGTATTGCTCTCCGCATTCAGCGATGTCTGTCGGACCTGATCCGCACTGTCGGATCAGGTCCGACAGACATATGATAATTCGGCCTCATTATCTGGCTGAAGCAGGGAATCCAGAATGTTTAAAGAATGTATAAAAAAATGATTTGCCCTGCCTGGTATATGTGACTGAAGCAGGAAATAAAAATACAGAAGGTGACTAGTTGAACCCTGAAACTTACAGATTTAACAAAGCTAGAGAATAAACTATTAACGTTTAGTAAAACACAGGCAACACAAGACACGTACACTTACCAGTACCGCTATGCAGCTCAAATTCTGCCCCCCTCTCTCTACAGAAGCCTGTATATTGTTATATTTCTGTACCTAGAGTGCATACATTTTATAACTCTGCCCCTCGCTCTCTACAGAAGCCTGTATATTGGCTATATTCCTGTACCTAGAGTGCATACATTTTATAACTCTGCCCCTCGCTCTCTACAGAAGCCTGTATATTGGCTATATTCCTGTTCCTAGAGTGCATAAATTTTATAACTCTGCCCCTCGCTCTCTACAGAAGCCTGTATATTGGCTATATTCCTGTACCTAGAGTGCATAAATTTTATAACTCTGCCCCTCGCTCTCTACAGAAGCCTGTATATTGGCTATATTCCTGGCTATATTCCTGTACCTAGAGTGCATACATTTTAAAACTCTGCCCTCTCTCTCTACAGAAGCCTGTATATTGGCTATATTCCTGTACCTAGAGTGCATACATTTTAAAACTCTGCCCTCGCTCTCTACAGAAGCCTGTATATTGGCTATATTCCTGTACCTAGAGTGCATACATTTTATAACTCTGCCCCTCGCTCTCTACAGAAGTCTGTATATTGGCTATATTCCTGTACCTAGAGTGCATACATTTTAAAACTCTGCCCCTCGCTCTCTACAGAAGCCTTTATATTGGCTATATTCCTGTACCTAGAGTGCATACATTTTATAACTAGGCCCCTCGCTCTCTACAGAAGCCTGTATATTGGTTATATTCCTGTACCTAGAGTGCATACATTTTAAAACTCTGCCCTCTCTCTCTACAGAAGCCTGTATATTGGCTATATTCCTGTACCTAGAGTGCATACATTTTAAAACTCTGCCCTTGCTCTCTACAGAAGCCTGTATATTGGCTATATTATATAGTAATGACCACTAGGTCACCAGAGGGCGCTCGTACGAAACTATTTGTAAATTAAAGTATACATTTTATATACACAACTTGTATCATAACAAAATGTTTCTAATATATCAATGCTGGATCATATAAAAGAATCTTGCAATATTAAAAGAAATGGAAAAGTGGAACCTCATTAAATGATGTTCAATTGGAAGTCCGTGATGGAAATGTCCCAGTGTCAAATGATATATATGAAGTCCTGTGGATCCGATTCAATCCCAGGATAGGATCACTTAGACACTTTTTTCCTTTCTTTTTTTCCCCTTTTTCGGCTGCACTCTCCAAACCGATCCCAAGTGGAACACGTATTTTCTAAAAGACGAAGACAAAAAAGAGAGGCGCACAAATGTGTGTATCGATAGAGATAAGGAAAGCACACACTTCAGAGGATTTGTACACAGGGTACTCACACTTTAACACAGCACACCAGTGTGCTTGTGGAAACGTGCTGGCAATCAGAGCTGGCCAGCTTGCTCTCTCCGGCTAATCTTCAGTTGCTGCGGCTCTCCGATAAATGAACTGTCTGGTAGTGGTATGCTCACAATCAATCTCCAGGCTCAAGTTGGTTAAAATAAACTTAAAACTTTTATTGCACAGAGTTGACAGGCATATATAAACAAGTTTAAAATTGCTACGCGTTTCTCGGCCCTCCTGGCCGTTTCATCAGGCATATCAAATCAGTTTTAAAACCGGCTTTTTATTGCCGCCACTACCAAACATTTCCACAAACACACCCCTTTCCTGATGGGTGTGTACAGGTCAGTTGAACAACATAGGTGAATTCTTAAAGGAACATATCGGGACCTCTATTTGTTACAACAGTTTCAAGAATTTACAAAATATCTATTTTTTAGCAAACAAATTTGTCCTTACTTGAACTGTGTAATGTGATGTGAACATAATACAAATACTGGTAATAACTTATAATGAAAATACCCCTGGTCTCATATCGGAGACCTTCTTTTTGGATGGGACCGATATCCGACCAATCACAGAGCTGCATTTTGATAACTTCCATATAACACACATAACAGTATAACAGTACCACCAATCTATCTAACATACTAACAACGAGGATATTTCTACTGTAGTCTCCTAACAGTTCTACATGTGGATAAACACTTGGTTGTGAATTATAATAACACCACTGGTCTAATATCGGGGACCCTTCTTTTTGGATCGCCCTTTAGTAGATACCGGATCGGACCAATCCCAGGACTATATTCTGATGACTTCCATATAACGTACATATTTGTGGTTCAGTATTATAAACTGTACTGCCAATCTATTTTTCATACTTACAACGTGGATATTGCCACTTTGCTCTCCTAACGATTCTACATTTGGGTAAAACACTTGGTTCTGTGACTCCCTAAATCTTGACTAATACATCTAATATTGTGACTAACTACGGTTATGTGATTCTACTCTGATCTGACGATCTAGTAATAGATTAGTGTGGTCATGGTGATGTGTATTATATTAATGATTATATGATGTGATAGTGTGCTAATAAATAATTATTATGTGAATGATGTGAATATTATTTAGGACTTATGTGATTAGAGTGGATAGTCTTTAGCCATTCATCGTATTCATACTTGTGATTATTATTTTTTTTTTTTTTTTTTAGAAATTTTAACATTATTGACATATACGTCACGTGTTAATATAATTGTGTTGTGTACTATGTTATAGATTACATCATATAACAGAAAACTAATATATGGTTTGTGAGTGCTTAATATGTGACTATGTGCTCGGATATGTTAACAAATTCGACATTGATTATTAAATAGTTTATGTGATATATATGCTAGTGGGGATGGGTTGTGTAAGACTAGGTCTGGTACCAAGGTGGATAGCATTATCATAGTCTCCTAAGTGTGAAGCCCTTAATGTCCCTTTTGTGTTTCCCTAACCGGACAAGTTTTTTTTTTATAGAGGTGAGTCACCTAAAATGCGGCCGAGTCTATTACCTCATTAAGGCCATTAGGAAAAAGTGTACCAAACCTATAGATCCAGTACGTTTCCCTTTGACGTAATTTGGTAAACCTGTTGTATCTACAAGAACTGGGGATACTTTCTAGAGGTGTTATGGTATAGGGACAAGTTTCTCCATTGTGCTCATGAACATAGTGTCTTGATACACTATGTTTCATGGATTTTTTCTTTATGTTTCGGCTATGTTCACTCCATCTTTTTCGGATATTTCGGATAGTGCGCCCCAAATACTGTTGTCCACATCTACATGATAAGACATAGACTACATACGAGGAGCTGCATGTTAGATGATTATTGATAGGAAAAATTTCCCCTGTAGTATGTGATTTAATTGTTTTGGTCTTATGTGTAATGTGTTTACACATGTGGCATCTAGTTTTGCCACATTTAAAAAACCCCCTTTGACCTGTTTGATAATTTGGTGTTGATTTTCCTCTACCTTTTTTCGAAATAACCACCTTACTGGGAGCTAGGGATTGTTTGAACGTAGGTGCTCGTTTGTATATTACGTTTGGTGCACTATGTAGATCTTTCTTCAAAATAGGGTCTTTTAATAATATTGGCCAGTGTTTTTGTAATACTTTTTTTTATATGTTTAGCATTGGAGTTATATTGGGTCACAAAACAGGGTTGCTGAGGTTTCTCTAGAGCCTCATTATCTGCTATTGTAATTTTTTTCTTCATTTGGAGCATAGTGGGTCTATCCAATTTATATGCTTTTTCATATCCACTCATAATGATGTCCCTAGGGTAACCTTTTTCCTCAAATCTCTGGATAAGAATCTTAGATTGTTCACAAAATCTCTCTAATGAACTACAATTTCATCTAATTCTGCAAAATTGGCTATATGGTATACTGTTTTTCCATTGATGGTAATGGTTGCTGTTGTAGTGAAGGAAATTATTGCTATCCACAGTTTTGAAAAATGTGGATGTGGCTATGTTGTGTTCAGTGTCCCATGCCAGGATTAGATCAAGAAATTCTATGGATTCTCGTTGTATATTAGAGGTGAACTGTATACCCATAGAGTTTTTGTTCAGATAAGAACAAAATAATCTGGCCTCATCCACTGTCCCCCTAAAAATAAAAATCAAATCGTCTATATAGCGGCCATAGAACACCAGGTTTGCCTCCCAGTTCGAGTTATAAATATAATTCTCCTCGAAATGTCCCATAAAGAGATTCGCAAAACTGGGGGCAAACCTGGTGCCCATGGCCGTCCCCTTTACCTGCAAATAAAAATCATCCAAGAATTGAAAATAATTGTGTTTGAGTATAAACTCAATAAGTGTCAAAATGTATTCTTTTTGGGTACTAGGCATGTACATATCCGAATCCAAATAATGTTTAGTGGCGAGTATTCCTAATTCATGGGAGATATTAGAGTAGAGGGCGCTAACATCTGCTGTTATCCACAAGGCATCCTTCTCATGTTTAAAATCCTTGATCTTAAATAATAGATCAGTGGTATCCCGAATGAATGAGGGTAAATTTTGAACGTACTTTTGCAAAAAGTTATCAATATATTGAGATAACTTATCAGTCAGACTATTGATGCCCGCAATGATGGGGCGGCCGGGTGGTTTGAGACAATTCTTGTGGATCTTTGGAAGATGGTAGTAGTAAGGGGTTGACGGATGTGTGGGAGTCAAAAATTTCCGTTCCTTGGTGTTTAGTATCCCCTTACCACTACCATCCTCCAAAACATCCAACAATTTCCCCAAAAATACAGCTGTGGGATCTGCATCCAATTTCCTGTAGTATTCAACATTTAAAAGGATGTTATAAGCCTCATTCACATAATCTTTGTAGTCCTGAAGGACAATCCCCCCACCCTTGTCCGCCTGTCTAATTACCAGATTAGAATCATTGGCCAGGGATTTGAGGGCTCTTTCCTCATTAGGCCAAAGTCTTGTGTGTTTATTTGATTTACTGGGTAATTTGTTAAAATCTTCCATTACCAACTGTTGGAAAAGGTCTATATATGTGACATCCTCCTTAGGGGGATTAAAATTAGATGGTAATGATAATGTGGTATGTATATATCCTTCAAAAAGGTCCTCCGCTATAAGATCTGGTTCAGCATAAATGGTCTGGGTCTGGCTGTTCATGGAATTAGTAATAATGGGCAATCCCTCCACGTTTCTTTTTTTGAGATTTTTTATAGAGAAGTATCTCTGTAGAGATAATTTCCTGGTATATTTATTCAAATCAACGAATAAATCGAACAGTTTATGGGGGTTCGGGGGGCAGTAGGACAGACCCCTACCCAAAATTCTAACCTCATTGTTAGTTAGTTCGTGTGTGGATAAATTAAATATACCTTTGACTAGTTTTTGTAGTTGCTTTTTTTGTGTGGTGTTGCCTCTCCCTCGTCTTCCCCGTTGGGGTAAGGTCTTTTCTTTTGTTGTTGTTGTACATGAGGGTGCTGCGTTTGTTGTGTATTCTGATGTTGTTGTGATGGAATCTTGGGTGGACCTATATTCCTCCTCCATAAGGGGGCCAAATTCGGAACCCCTAAAAAATTACTCTTGGAGGTGGATGGTATCTCAACCCTTTGATGACTAGTTTGGCCTTGATCATTTTGGAGGTTAGGTAAATTAAAATTTTGATAGTCATTACCCTGATGTCTATTCCCCCCAGGGTTAGGTGAATTGAAGTTTTGATAGTCATTACCCTGATATCTGTTCCCCCCAGAATTGTTCTGGAGGGGTTCAAATCGATTGTATAATGGAATATGATTGGGATTTTGATAATCATAATGACTATAAGAATTATTCTTATTTTTATTCCTATTGTGTTGGTAATTATGCTGGTAGGGTTGTCTGTTTTGAAATTTCCTATTGTTAGTATTATATTCCTCCCACTGGGATGTTTGTAATGGTTCTGATGTATTTCTATGATGAGGTGTCGATTGGTATGGAGTTTTTGTATTGTTCCTATTCTTAAATGGTACCCTTGTCCATCTCTCATTGTTCTCTTTTGGACCTGCAGTTTTTTTATTATATGTGTATACCGTACCCTCTGCATAGTCCTCCTCATCTCTTTTGAATTTCCCATTCTTAATTCTAATGATATCATTTTGGTATTCATCCACCATTTTTAAGGTTTCAGTGTTAAGTCTATTATATTCTGAATGGTCTCTCATGGGTTCCAATTCTTTTTGGATAGCTTCTATCTCTTTTTCCAAATTTTCCACTAGATTTTGTCTATGTGAGATCAATAAATCTATTAGATTAAAGGAACAATCATCTAGTATTTCATACCATTTTTTGGTCAATTCTTGATCATTTTTAAAGGAGCAGTGTTTGAATAATCTAAGTCCTCTTGGGATCTGCTTTTTTTCTTTATACTTCTTTAAACAGTCCAGGTCCCACCAGTGTCTATGCTCATTTTTTAAAAGATCTTTTAAAAAATGAGCATAGACACTGGTGGGACCTGGACTGTTTAAAGAAGTATAAAGAAAAAAAGCAGATCCCAAGAGGACTTAGATTATTCAAACACTGCTCCTTTAAAAATGATCAAGAATTGACCAAAAAATGGTATGAAATACTAGATGATTGTTCCTTTAATCTAATAGATTTATTGATCTCACATAGACAAAATCTAGTGGAAAATTTGGAAAAAGAGATAGAAGCTATCCAAAAAGAATTGGAACCCATGAGAGACCATTCAGAATATAATAGACTAAACACTGAAACCTTAAAAATGGTGGATGAATACCAAAATGATATCATTAGAATTAAGAATGGGAAATTCAAAAGAGATGAGGAGGACTATGCAGAGGGTACGGTATACACATATAATAAAAAAACTGCAGGTCCAAAAGAGAACAATGAGAGATGGACAAGGGTACCATTTAAGAATAGGAACAATACAAAAACTCCATACCAATCGACACCTCATCATAGAAATACATCAGAACCATTACAAACATCCCAGTGGGAGGAACATAATACTAACAATAGGAAATTTCAAAACAGACAACCCTACCAGCATAATTACCAACACAATAGGAATAAAAATAAGAATAATTCTTATAGTCATTATGATTATCAAAATCCCAATCATATTCCATTATACAATCGATTTGAACCCCTCCAGAACAATTCTGGGGGGAACAGATATCAGGGTAATGACTATCAAAACTTCAATTCACCTAACCCTGGGGGGAATAGACATCAGGGTAATGACTATCAAAATTTTAATTTACCTAACCTCCAAAATGATCAAGGCCAAACTAGTCATCAAAGGGTTGAGATACCATCCACCTCCAAGAGTAATTTTTTAGGGGTTCCGAATTTGGCCCCCTTATGGAGGAGGAATATAGGTCCACCCAAGATTCCATCACAACAACATCAGAATACACAACAAACGCAGCACCCTCATGTACAACAACAACAAAAGAAAAGACCTTACCCCAACGGGGAAGACGAGGGAGAGGCAACACCACACAAAAAAAGCAACTACAAAAACTAGCCAAAGGTATATTTAATTTATCCACACACGAACTAACTAACGATGAGGTTAGAATTTTGGGTAGGGGTCTGTCCTACTGCCCCCCGAACCCCCATAAACTGTTCGATTTATTCGTTGATTTGAATAAATATACCAGGAAATTATCTCTACAGAGATACTTCTCTATAAAAAATCTCAAAAAAAGAAACGTGGAGGGATTGCCCATTATTACTAATTCCATGAACAGCCAGTCCCAGACCATTTATGCTGAACCAGATCTTATAGCGGAGGACCTTTTTGAAGGATATATACATACCACATTATCATTACCATCTAATTTTAATCCCCCTAAGGAGGATGTCACATATATAGACCTTTTCCAACAGTTGGTAATGGAAGATTTTAACAAATTACCCAGTAAATCAAATAAACACACAAGACTTTGGCCTAATGAGGAAAGAGCCCTCAAATCCCTGGCCAATGATTCTAATCTGGTAATTAGACAGGCGGACAAGGGTGGGGGGATTGTCCTTCAGGACTACAAAGATTATGTGAATGAGGCTTATAACATCCTTTTAAATGTTGAATACTACAGGAAATTGGATGCAGATCCCACAGCTGTATTTTTGGGGAAATTGTTGGATGTTTTGGAGGATGGTAGTGGTAAGGGGATACTAAACACCAAGGAACGGAAATTTTTGACTCCCACACATCCGTCAACCCCTTACTACTACCATCTTCCAAAGATCCACAAGAATTGTCTCAAACCACCCGGCCGCCCCATCATTGCGGGCATCAATAGTCTGACTGATAAGTTATCTCAATATATTGATAACTTTTTGCAAAAGTACGTTCAAAATTTACCCTCATTCATTCGGGATACCACTGATCTATTATTGAAGATCAAGGATTTTAAACATGAGAAGGATGCCTTGTGGATAACAGCAGATGTTAGCGCCCTCTACTCTAATATCTCCCATGAATTAGGAATACTCGCCACTAAACATTATTTGGATTCGGATATGTACATGCCTAGTACCCAAAAAGAATACATTTTGACACTTATTGAGTTTATACTCAAACACAATTATTTTCAATTCTTGGATGATTTTTATTTGCAGGTAAAGGGGGCGGCCATGGGCACCAGGTTTGCCCCCAGTTTTGCGAATCTCTTTATGGGACATTTCGAGGAGAATTATATTTATAACTCGAACTGGGAGGCAAACCTGGTGTTCTATGGCCGCTATATAGACGATTTGATTTTTATTTTTAGGGGGACAGTGGATGAGGCCAGATTATTTTGTTCTTATCTGAACAAAAACTCTATGGGTATACAGTTCACCTCTAATATACAACGAGAATCCATAGAATTTCTTGATCTAATCCTGGCATGGGACACTGAACACAACATAGCCACATCCACATTTTTCAAAACTGTGGATAGCAATAATTTCCTTCACTACAACAGCAACCATTACCATCAATGGAAAAACAGTATACCATATAGCCAATTTTGCAGAATTAGATGAAATTGTAGTTCATTAGAGAGATTTTGTGAACAATCTAAGATTCTTATCCAGAGATTTGAGGAAAAAGGTTACCCTAGGGACATCATTATGAGTGGATATGAAAAAGCATATAAATTGGATAGACCCACTATGCTCCAAATGAAGAAAAAAATTACAATAGCAGATAATGAGGCTCTAGAGAAACCTCAGCAACCCTGTTTTGTGACCCAATATAACTCCAATGCTAAACATATAAAAAAAGTATTACAAAAACACTGGCCAATATTATTAAAAGACCCTATTTTGAAGAAAGATCTACATAGTGCACCAAACGTAATATACAAACGAGCACCTACGTTCAAACAATCCCTAGCTCCCAGTAAGGTGGTTATTTCGAAAAAAGGTAGAGGAAAATCAACACCAAATTATCAAACAGGTCAAAGGGGGGGTTTTAAATGTGGCAAAACTAGATGCCACATGTGTAAACACATTACACATAAGACCAAAACAATTAAATCACATACTACAGGGGAAATTTTTCCTATCAATAATCATCTAACATGCAGCTCCTCGTATGTAGTCTATGTCTTATCATGTAGATGTGGACAACAGTATTTGGGGCGCACTATCCGAAATATCCGAAAAAGATGGAGTGAACATAGCCGAAACATAAAGAAAAAATCCATGAAACATAGTGTATCAAGACACTATGTTCATGAGCACAATGGAGAAACTTGTCCCTATACCATAACACCTCTAGAAAGTATCCCCAGTTCTTGTAGATACAACAGGTTTACCAAATTACGTCAAAGGGAAACGTACTGGATCTATAGGTTTGGTACACTTTTTCCTAATGGCCTTAATGAGGTAATAGACTCGGCCGCATTTTAGGTGACTCACCTCTATAAAAAAAACCCTTGTCCGGTTAGGGAAACACAAAAGGGACATTAAGGGCTTCACACTTAGGAGACTATGATAATGCTATCCACCTTGGTACCAGACCTAGTCTTACACAACCCATCCCCACTAGCATATATATCACATAAACTATTTAATAATCGATGTCGAATTTGTTAACATATCCGAGCACATAGTCACATATTAAGCACTCACAAACCATATATTAGTTTTCTATTATATGATGTAATCTATAACATAGTACACAACACAATTATATTAACACGTGACGTATATGTCAATAATGTTAAAATTTCTAAAAAAAATAAAAAAAAATAATAATCACAAGTATGAATACGATGAATGGCTATAGACTATCCACTCTAATCACATAAGTCCTAAATAATATTCACATCATTCACATAATAATTATTTATTAGCACACTATCACATCATATAATCATTAATATAATACACATCACCATGACCACACTAATCTATTACTAGATCGTCAGATCAGAGTAGAATCACATAACCGTAGTTAGTCACAATATTAGATGTATTAGTCAAGATTTAGGGAGTCACAGAACCAAGTGTTTTACCCAAATGTAGAATCGTTAGGAGAGCAAAGTGGAAATATCCACGTTGTAAGTATGAAAAATAGATTGGCAGTACAGTTTATAATACTGAACCACAAATATGTACGTTATATGGAAGTCATCAGAATATAGTCCTGGGATTGGTCCGATCCGGTATCTACTAAAGGGCGATCCAAAAAGAAGGGTCCCCGATATTAGACCAGTGGTGTTATTATAATTCACAACCAAGTGTTTATCCACATGTAGAACTGTTAGGAGACTACAGTAGAAATATCCTCGTTGTTAGTATGTTAGATAGATTGGTGGTACTGTTATACTCTTATGTGTGTTATATGGAAGTTATCAAAATGCAGCTCTGTGATTGGTCGGATATCGGTCCCATCCAAAAAGAAGGTCTCCGATATGAGACCAGGGGTATTTTCATTATAAGTTATTACCAGTATTTGTATTATGTTCACATCATATTACACAGTTCAAGTAAGGACAAATTTGTTTGCTAAAAAATAGATATTTTGTAAATTCTAGAAACTGTTGTAACAAATAGAGGTCCCGATATGTTCCTTTAAGAATTCACCTATGTTGTTCAACTGACCTGTACACACCCATCAGGAAAGGGGTGTGTTTGTGGAAATGTTTGGTAGTGGCGGCAATAAAAAGCCGGTTTTAAAACTGATTTGATATGCCTGATGAAACGGCCAGGAGGGCCGAGAAACGCGTAGCAATTTTAAACTTGTTTATATATGCCTGTCAACTCTGTGCAATAAAAGTTTTAAGTTTATTTTAACCAACTTGAGCCTGGAGATTGATTGTGAGCATACCACTACCAGACAGTTCATTTATCGGAGAGCCGCAGCAACTGAAGATTAGCCGGAGAGAGCAAGCTGGCCAGCTCTGATTGCCAGCACGTTTCCACAAGCACACTGGTGTGCTGTGTTAAAGTGTGAGTACCCTGTGTACAAATCCTCTGAAGTGTGTGCTTTCCTTATCTCTATCGATACACACATTTGTGCGCCTCTCTTTTTTGTCTTCGTCTTTTAGAAAATATTGGCTATATTCCTGTACCTAGAGTGCATACATTTTATAACTCTGCCCCATCTGGGCTTCCGTAGCCTGAAGATTCCTACGGCGTGAAAACCAAACTTTGGGAGCTTGAGTATACCGCTGGAGACTTTCCCTGTTTGCCCGTGAGACGCCGGTGAAACACTTGTGAGAGAAGTGCCTAATCGGAAAGGGACACTTGGGACTACACTTCGATATCTGGTGTAAGTAAAAGTGTACACCTTTTCATCTATACTTGCATATTGTTTTAAGGATTTGTATATCCTTCTTCTCGCCCTAATACCCGGCTTCCTGTCGCTCTTCTGCTATTCCTTGCGACTAACACTCTGCTTGCTGCTTGCTGGAAATTTACTAAAAGCTTGCTTAACGACGTCTGACTTGTGAAAAAAGACTCTATCATCCATAACAGACTTTCAAGCTGCTATAAGAGATTACATTTTTATGATTTTCACTAGAAGCTATACGGTATCATTTTAGATCAATTGTGTTATATTAATTGTGATGTGTATTAACTGTGTACATTCTTGAATTGTATTGTATATTTTGTTTATTTCTTATTTTTGTAATGCATTGCTTAATTGATTGATTTTTATGTTATAAAGCTTTTTAAACTCATTTCAATTCTAATTATAATTCAATATAAAATTCTCCTTTTTTAAAAAAGATACTGCACACATTAGGCTATTTGTTATAAATAGCGCAGCTGTGGCCAATTACCTGTCTGCAGTTACACTACAGGCAGTGTAGTTAACCTGTCCATTACTAGAACATAAGGAGTGAGAGATTCCTTATATATACACTGCTGCTTTGTGATTTAATTCCAGCGCTGAGGTTTACTATCTTTTTTGCTATAACTCTGCCCCTCGCTCTCTACAGAAGTCTGTATATTGGCTATATTCCTGTACCTAGAGTCCATACATTTTATAACTCTGCCCCTCGCTCTCTACAGAAGTCTGTATATTGGCTATATTCCTGTACCTAGAGTGCATACATTTTATAACTCTGCCCCTCGCTCTCTACAGAAGCCTGTATATTGGCTATATTCCTGTACCTAGAGTGCATACATTTTATAACTCTGCCTCTCGCTTTCTACAGAAGCCTGTATATTGGCTATATTCCTGTACCTAGAGTGCATACATTTTATAACTCTGCCCCTCGCTCTCTACAGAAGCCTGTATATTGGCTATATTCCTGTACCTAGAGTGCATACATTTTATAACTCTGCCTCTCGCTTTCTACAGAAGCCTGTATATTGGCTATATTCCTGTACCTAGAGTGCATACATTTTATAACTCTGCCCCTCGCTCTCTACAGAAGCCTGTATATTGGCTATATTCCTGTACCTAGAGTGCATACATTTTATAACTCTGCCTCTCGCTCTCTACAGAAGCCTGTATACTGGCTATATTCCTGTACCTAGAGTGCATACATTTTATAACTCTGCCTCTCGCTTTCTACAGAAGCCTGTATATTGGCTATATTCCTGTACCTAGAGTGCATACATTTTATAACTCTGCCTCTCGCTCTCTACAGAAGCCTGTATATTGGCTATATTCCTGTACCTAGAGTGCATACATTTTATAACTCTGCCTCTCGCTTTCTACAGAAGCCTGTATATTGGCTATATTCCTGTACCTAGAGTGCATACATTTTAAAAGGTGGTAGTTAAAAAGATACAACACAAGATATAACACTGCAATTTCTAACTCCATCACTCAGATTATTTACTTGTCACTGGTTAATGCCTTTTTCCCTCCCTGTATCTACAGGGAGTGCAGAATTATTAGGTAAGTTGTATTTTTGAGGATTAATTTTATTATTGAACAACAACCATGTTCTCAATGAACCCAAACAAATCATTAATATTAAAGCTGAATAGTTTTGGAAGTAGTTTTTAGTTTGTTTTTAGTTATAGCTATTTTAGGGGGATATCTGTGTGTGCAGGTGAATATTACTGTGCATAATTATTAGGCAACTTAACAAAAAACAAATATATACCCATTTCAATTATTTATTTTTACCAGTGAAACCAATATAACATCTCAACATTCACAAATATACATTTCTGACATTCAAAAACAAAACAAAAACAAATCAGTGACCAATATAGCCACCTTTCTTTGCAAGGACACTCAAAAGCCTGCCATCCATGGATTATGTCAGTGTTTTGATCTGTTCACCATCAACATTGCGTGCAGCAGCAACCACAGCCTCCCAGACACTGTTCAGAGAGGTGTACTGTTTTCCCTTCTTGTAAATCTCACATTTGATGATGGACCACAGGTTCTCAATGGGGTTCAGATCAGGTGAACAAGGAGGCCATGTCATTAGATTTTCTTCTTTTATACCCTTTCTTGCCAGCCACGCTGTGGAGTACTTGGACGCGTGTGATGGAGCATTGTCCTGCATGAAAATCATGTTTTTCTTGAAGGATGCAGACTTCTTCCTGTACCACTGCTTGAAGAAGGTGTCTTCCAGAAACTGGCAGTAGGACTGGGAGTTGAGCTTGACTCTATCCTCAACCCGAAAAGGCCCCACAAGCTCATCTTTGATGATACCAGCCCATACCAGTACTCCACCTCCACCTTGCTGGCGTCTGAGTCGGACTAGAGCTCTCTGCCCTTTACCAATCCAGCCACGGGCCCATCCATCTGGCCCATCAAGACTCACTCTCATTTCATCAGTCCATAAAACCTTAGAAAAATCAGTCTTGAGATATTTCTTGGCCCAGTCTTGACGTTTCAGCTTGTGTGTTTTGTTCAGTGGTGGTCGTCTTTCAGCCTTTCTTACCTTGGCCATGTCTCTGAGTATTGCACACCTTGTGCTTTTGGGCACTCCAGTGATGTTGCAGCTCTGAAATATGGCCAAACGGGTGGCAAGTGGCATCTTGGCAGCTGCACGCTTGACTTTTCTCAGTTCATGGGCAGTTATTTTGCACCTTGGTTTTTCCACACGCTTCTTGTGACCCTGTTGACTATTTTGAATGAAACACTTGATTGTTCGATGATCACGCTTCAGAAGCTTTGCAATTTTAAGAGTGCTGCATCCCTCTGCAAGATATCTCACTATTTTTGACTTTTCTGAGCCTGTCAAGTCCTTCTTTTGACCCATTTTGCCAAAGGAAAGGAAGTTGCCTAATAATTATGCACACCTGATATAGGGTGTTGATGTCATTAGACCACACCCCTTCTCATTACAGAGATGCACATCACCTAATATGCTTAATTGGTAGTAGGCTTTCGAGCCTATACAGCTTGGAGTAAGACAACATGCATAAAGAGGATGATGTGGTCAAAATACTCATTTGCCTAATAATTATGCACTCCCTGTATAGATATATCTATCTAACATTCTATCTATACACTAACAGATATTCAGAGATTTAGCAGGAAAGTTTTTCTCTGTGAAAGCACAACTGGGCAAAAAGAGGCTGTTCCCAGCTGGCAATTCGCTGGAGAACAAGCTATCATATTGAGCAATTGTTCATTCCTGGTTGAGCACTTCTACTTGTTGTTTTTATATATATATATATATATATATATATATATATATATATATATATATATATATATATATATATATATATATATACACAGGGCTTTTTTGTGGGGGTTCTCACTGGTACTGATTTCCCCCACCTCTGCCAACTCATAAGAGGTAATATTTGAATTTATCAGGTAAATACTCTAGTATTTACAAGAGGGGGCTGCAAAATATATCAAACATTGTAAATAATCTTGTCCCTTTGCTTTTCTTAAAGCCACTGAACAAATGATATATATATATTTAAAATCAATGAGTTCCGGCACCCTTCTTTTACAAAAAAGCACTGTGTATATATATATATATATATATATATATATATATATATATATATATATATATATATATATATATATACATATATAAAATTGTGCTTACACTAATATAAGGCTGTTATTTTACACTTTAGTGTATCATGACCATGAACCACTTAAAGAATCACTGCTGCAGAATAAACAATAACAATGGTCAAGAACTGCCTGTAGTTTAAAGATTTAACACTAGAGGCCAGCAAGTGAACAATAATATGGTACCACTACATCTGTATATTCTTTAAATATATTTATTTTTTATTGGGTTTTATACAACAAAAAATCATACAATAGCATTAAACCAGCTGTTAAAGATGGCAAGTAGTAATTGCACAATAAACAGGGCTGAAAGATAAAGAAGTCTCCAGTACTTCTATATTCAAGTAGACAGTCCATGTGAGTACATCTGTATATTCTATGCTTAATCTTGTATTCTGCAGGCTGGTGCATATACTGAAATGAAAGCATTCACTTTAAGTAATGATAATATAAGATATAGGGCTTGATTTATTAAGTGTCCAGCACACATGATTCGCTGGGCATATGCTGTCCGCATTTATCATCTGGTGAAATGCTGGTGCAATGCCGCCCCCTGCTCAACTGGTGACCAATCGTCCGTTAGCAGGGGCTGTCAATCATCCCGATCGGGATGAATTCAATCCGCCACAAGGAGCAGAGGTCTTACGAGCGCTGCTTCTTAAATTTCGTTTCAGGAGAGCCTCCTCATCAGCATCCGTTGCTTGACAAGTGGAGCCCATGCAGTGTAGCTAATGAAGGGGAATAATGTTTTACTCCCACGTTCTACTTGTTACATTTATATGTTAAACATTCTTATTACTACAACAATGCTGACATGCAATAGGCACAGTGTGCTAAAATGCCATCTCATTATATAAATATAATATGTAGAGGTATACATATTACTTAAAGGGACAGTAAACATTATACTTTCATAATCAAAATAAATCATGTCATTTTAAGCAACTTCCCAAATTACTTCTGTTATCAAATTTGCTTCTTTCGCTTGGTTTTCTGAGTGTAAGCTTAAAAGAAGCAATATCAGTACTGGGAGCTAGATGAACACATCAGGTGAGCAAATTACACTAGGCATATATGTGCAGCCACCAATCACCAACTAGTCCCTCTAGTGCATTGCTGCTCATGAGCTTACCTAAGTATGCTCCTTAGCAAATACTAACAGTAAAGTGAAAAGTTGTTTAAACTGCATGCCCTATATGAATCATGAATGTTTCATTTTCACTTTACTGTCCCTTTAAAGGGACAATAATGTCAGAATTTAACTTAAATGGATTGGATAGAGCATGACATTTTAAACAAATTTCCAATTTACTTCTATTATCAATTTTGCTTAGCCCCCTTGTATCCTTTGTTAATGAGTAATCCTAAGTGAGCTCAGGACAGTGCACGTGCCCTTAGCCATCTGCTGCACGTGCCCTTGGCCATCTGCCAGTAGTGTTAGCAACATTCCTGATTGCAGTGTTATACAAATAACAAATACAATGCCATAGACTGCTAAAGACATGTGCATACTCCTAAGCTCCTATCAGCCTACCTAGGTTTATTTTTCAACAAAGGATACCCAGGGAACAAAGCAAATTTGATAATAAGAGTAAATTAGAAAGTTGTTTAAAATTGCAATCTCTATCTGACCCACAAATGTTTAATTTTCACTTTACTGTCCCTTTAAAAAGCTTCTTCAGTATGTTTATCTTATCCCGTTTTCTGGGACCTTTCTATAGCAGCATAAATTGCATCCCCACTGATCAAGCAATCAGGAGTGTGTAGAATATTGCAGGGTCAGAGGTCAGGCTCATGCAGGATACACTATAGACTCTAGGGCCAATGGAAAATCTATAATTTATAGTTTTCTATGAAAACAAGGCAAAATAAATAAAGAATGTGCATGTTTAAAAATGTGTCCAGGAATTAAAGCATTGATGTCACTTTAATTACATATAGCAGCATATGTACATTCCAAGACTGCGTTTAACATAACCGTCAGCGATTCTCCGTCAGGATTTTGTTGCTTGTTCTAGGAACTTCCTTCGGAGTAGGTAGTTATCATATTTTTCCATCAGAATATTGTTATTAAGTAACATATAATAAATATTATTGACACTCCCTCCCTTTTAACCATTTTTAGCAATAATCCAGTGTTAAATGTGAAAGAAAAAAACGTGAAGACAATTTTTCATGAGATATTTTTCTAAATTTCTTATACCCAATTCAATGGCCTAGATTCAAGAAAACTTGTTTGTGAAACTATTCTATGGTGCGGACATCAGAACTCGATGCAACTTGTGCCATTATTTTTAAAGTAAAATAGCCATTACAATCAACCGAGCTGCATCTTCTCGCTGCACATAAAGGGGCCTATCTATCAAGCTTCAAACAGAGCTTGAGGGCCCGTGTTTCTGGCGAGCCTGCAGGCTCACCAGAAACAGCAGTTATGAAGCAGCGGTCTAAAGCCGCTGCTCCATAACCCTGTCCACCTGCTTTGAGCAGGTGGACAGACATCACCGGAATTCAACCCAATCGAGTACGATCGGGTTGATTGACACCCCCCTGCTGGCGGCCGATTGGCCGCGAGTCTGCAGGGGGCGGCGTTGCGCCAGCAGCTAACAAGAGCTGCTGGTGCAATGCTGAATACGGAGAGCGTATTGCCCTCCGCATTCAGCGATGTCTGTCGGACCTGATCCGCAATGTCGGATCAGGTCCGACAGATATTTCATAAATAGGCCTCAAAGAGTTCTGCAGACAAGGGTCACAAAAACTCTTTTTAAAAAGTTACATAACAAACATTTTACAAGGGGAAAAATACATCCTCTATAAAACACTCCATATGCACACAAGACAACTTTTAAAAAGTAAAAGAAAAATTAAGGAAAAAATAAAAATGAGTCAACTTCACTAGCTTTATATTAGTGAGATTCCAGAACAAGTCAGGGTACTTAGAGCTTGGCCAAGGCTTAGGTGAAAGACCCTGATCAAACCCTTAGAACAAGGTTTCTGAGATGATTCTTGTTCTATCCGGAAGACTGCTTTACCCTAAAAAGAGACATGTTTTTCCTGCGTTGCTAGCAGTTCTCTTTTGACGTACAAGAAATCATGTATTGGGCACGTAATGCAACTATAGATTTTAATAGCAGAAACACCTACTAATGAATCTGTAGAAAAGACACGTCAAGTAATGCTCAAAAAAATCTAAACACAATCTTGTCTTTGCAACAGGGTCCTTCAGTAACCTGACAAGAATCTATGAATCTAGCGCATTGTGTGAAAATGCATAATAACTGGTATCTACCAAGGTTACTAACGATCTTCTCTCTGCTAAAAATATTGGCCACTACTCTATACTCATCTTACTTGACCTCTCAGCTGCCTTCAACACAGTTGACCCACCCCCTCCTCCTACAGACCCTTAGCTCTTCAGGACTCTGTGACACTGCTCTTTCCTGGATTCACTCCTATCTTTCTCACAGGTCTTTTTCTGTGTCATTTGCCGGCTACTCCTCCTCTCCTATGCCTCTGTCTGTTGGAGTACCTCAATGATCTGTTCTAGGTCCTCTACTCTTCTCCATTTCTCCATTTATACTTCTTCGCTGGGTAAACTTATCAACAGTTATGGCTTCAAATATCACCTCTATGCTGATGACACCCAGATCTACCTCTCCACCCCCGCTCTCTCTCCCTCTGTCCTTTCTCATGTCAGCGACTGCTTATGTGGTATTTCTTCCTGGATGGCCTCTCACCACCTAAAGAATAACATGTTCAAGACTGAGCTCCTTCTTATCCCCCCTCAAGCTCTACGACGACTTCTGACTTCTCTATCCCTGTTGACGGCCTCACCATTTCCCCATCACCTCAAGTCCGCTGCTTTGGAGTTACACTTGACTCAAATCTATCCTTCATCCCCCATATCCAATCTCTTTCTTCACCCTGCCACAACCATCAACACAATATTTCCATGATTCCGCCTTTCTCTGAGCGCTGACACCACAAAGCAAATAATCCACTCCCTTGTTATTTCCCGACTTGACTACTGCAATAACATACTTACTGGCCTTCCTCTTTCTTACCTCTCCCCCTTCAATCCATCCTAAATGCCTCTGCCAGGCTGATCCACCTTTCCCGTCACTCTGTATCTGCTGCACCTCTCTGCGAGTCCCTTCATTGGCTACCCATTCACAGCAGAATTAAATTAAAAATTCTTACTCTTACATACAAAGCTCTCACCAACGACACTCCCCTCTACCTATCCGCTCTAATACACAAGTATACTCCAGCCCGCCCACTAAGACCCAACAATGGCCTGCTCCTTGCATCCGCGACCATCACCTCTTCCCATGCTAGACTGAAGGACTTCTGTCGTGCAGCACCTACCCTCTGGAACACTCTTCCTCATGCTGTCAGGCTTTGCCCTAATCTTTCTTCCTTAAAATGCTCCCTGAAGACTTTTCTTTTCAGAGAAGCCTACCACCCAACTCAATAATAAATTAATTTCACTTACCTAACAACATTTCACTCATCTAACTCTGCATTGACATCTTTCTCAATCTGGCAGTCCTCACCTCCTGTTTCTCAACCTCCTACCTTTCTAGATTGTAAATTCCCATGGGAATAGGGCCCTCAGTTCCTCCTGTATGTGCTTGGAATATGTTGGCGCTTCCTAAATAAAGTATAATAATAATATAAAAAATGTATGGTAGGTTTCTATAATGATTTGGCTATCATGTTGATGTTCCAGAATGAATCCCATATACTGATTATTTTGGTATTAGGTCCTGTATTTTTATATCCCGCATCAGTGCATCCTACTGACCCACATTTTGGGGGACTGATGCAATTTGGAGCTGTGCCCACTTTCCTTTATGTAGCTCCTGGGACCTTAGAAATGTCCTGGTTTGCAGAAGACTGACTAACCATGCCCAAATCCACCCACTCCCTGCCCAGCTCCTCCCACAGTGACATGATCCACAGATCTCCCCAAATAAGCCACCAGCCACCCAATCCAGAAATTATGTAAGCAGTGTTTAACCGTTATGTGCTGAGGTGGGGGCAACAGAATGTGCCATGGGCATTCTGGAGGAGCGGGTAGGTGGTCCCTGGTTTCACATGATCACATATGGGCAGCAATAGGTACAGCTGGAAGAAGTTCTCATAAAAAAATAGAGACAGAAGAGTTTTTACTCAAAAGGCCTAAATGACAATTTGTTTAATCTGACTTTTTAAAATATGTTCTTTATAGAAGTTATTAATAAAAACAAAGGGCTCCATTTATGAAGTAGCGGATGTTGCTTCGGAGTCCCATTGTTTTAGGCTCACCTGAAACGGAAGTTAAGAAGCAGCGATCATAAGACCGCAGCTCCTTAACCGGTCTGCCACCTTTTAGTTAGCGGATTGAAAACATCCCAATCCGATCGGGATGACTGACAGCCCCTGATAGCGGACGATTTGCCGCCAGTGAGCAGGGGGCAGCATTGCACAAGCATTTCACCAGAAATAATTGTGCATTGATAAATGCTGACAGCATATTCTGTGGTCATTTAGGGATGTAGAGCGCTAATCATGTCCACTCAGCATTTAGTAAATCTACCCCAAATTCAGGTGTAGATAACAAAAACATTTTTTTTAATGAATTACTTGGTCAAAGGGCTGTTTGATAAACAATTGTTGCATAACATAATTTGTCAGTAGTGCAATGCTGTTCCTTCAGTAAAGAATAACAACAGAATGAAGCAAATTTGATAATAAAAGTAAATTGGAAAGTTGTTTAAAATTGTATGTTCTGTCCAAATAATGAGTTTCCTGTCCCTTTGTGTTTAGAGCATTTATAATATTGCTAAGGCTAAATAAGAGTTAACTTTAAATACTATATAGCACAGATGAAGTATGTATTATAATCATTATATTTTGTGTCTTTTTAAGTCAACTAATCTTTGCATATTTTGTACACCTGATCAAGGTGTGACTACTTCTAAAACAATGTTTATTTTTCTGGGCACAGTTTGAATAAAAATACATTTTGGCTTTAATTCAATACCTGTGTTAAAGTGGATTTGTATTGTTTGTAGTATATAAGGTGATTTGAAGACACCACCTTTTAAACGGATACCAGGTGCAGTCAAGAAGTGGTTCTAGTAAGTGGCTTTGTTTTCAAGTTCAGTTTTGGTACAAACCATATCCAAAAACTGTTACCAATTGTTAGAGAAAACAAGATTTTTTATAATTAAATATTTTTATTGTAATTTTTCAAACAGGTGTACAAAAGTTGCAAATATTCATATACTTTCAACCCACAGAAGCAAATCTCAAAGGAAACTGAAGTTTGTACAGAAATACATAGACATCCAATTGATCCAATAGTTACATTAAAGAACTAGTTGTCAATGGCATATAAATGTAAACAGAGACATAAATAGAAATATAAACATGACTGCATATTGTGATCTCGAAAGAGCATTTTCCACCAGGAAATATTTACGTATCACCACATCAATACATATGCATTCAGTCGCTAACATTAAGCTTGATAATTAGGAAGAAACTGCGGAACTGAGTCCCAACATCCCCAAACAATCAGTATGTTATCTTTATTTAACACTGCATTCCAATTATTATCGATTGAGAGTGAGTTATGACAATCTCTGCTCCCAAATGTATATTATATCTGCAATAAAGTCTTGTTTACCCAGAAAGGTGTAATGTATTCTTTCCAAAGATAAGACATGATCTACTTCTCGTATCCACATAGGGAAAGTAGGAATTTGATTTTTCTTCCAAAATCTAGGTATTAATCGCTTAGCACAATTTAGCATACATTGGAATAATTTTTTCCGATAAATGCAGGAGATAGGGGGGATGTTGTTTAGTAAAACTGTTTTGGGTGAGATTTTAAACGGAACCCCTAGTGTTGATACATTTAGTAATATCATTCCAATAGGATTGTAGAAGAAGGCAAGACCACCAAATATGCGATAATGTGCCTGTTCCTCCGCAGTGTCTCCAGCAAAGTGAGGAGGAATTTGGAAAGATGCTATGCAGGCGATGCGGAGTTAAGTACCACCTGGATAGCAGTGCATAGTTCATCTCTGCTATAGTTAATGAAATGGATGACTTTTTAGTCTCTAGAAATATGTGACTCCATTGAGCATTTCTGCACATTTGGGTGCTGACACATAAATGCCCATCTGAACACTTCTACAATTTATGTCTCCTGGGTTTTATTTGACTTTCCAAAGATATGTCTAGGGTAAAAAAAACTTGATCTCCCTTTCCACTCTAAATACGTCCTCTTGGGTAAAATGAAGCCAGCAAGAATAGAAATTAGCAAATATAAAAGAAGACATTCTGACAACTTCTAGAGGGGGGGGGGGGATTTCTACCAAGAATATGCCTTTAGTACCTGAATACAATTTTACTATTCAAATGTACATGGCTAGATTTACCATAAAGCATAAATGTTGTTTTCTTTCTTAAAATATGCACTACTAGACATTCTAATACTTTTTATTTTTTCTCTTACCGGTATGTTTGTTTCATTACAGGTGATATTATAGACAACTACAAATCTCTTCCCTAGTCCTTTTATTTTTTACATCTTTGCACCAGCACTCTGGGCTCACATAACCCTAGGTAATTCTATTTAACATCTTAACCGATGCGTGTCAACATGTGACAGTAAGCTACATGATGCAATAGCCTATAGAAATGGCCACCAGAGGACAGCTACAGCTTAGCATACCAGCGCAGGATGTAAGCACTAAGGGCCAGATTAAAGGTAGAGCTGTATTTAACACTTTATTGCACGCTAACTCCACTAGAAGTAAGCTTTTTTGCATGTATTGGGTAGCATTTGGATTACAAGTTGAAAGTAAAGAGTTTTTGCATTAATGTATTCCCCATAGTAGTCAATAGAGCAAAAAAAGTAAAAACCCGATTGCATATTCTCAAGTGCGCTAACCCGTCATGAAAATATTAATATTTCACATTCCAATGTTCTTCACATAGAAGAATATGTTCTATTTATTCATAAATACATATTTCTACATATATCTGAGGATTTTTGGTAAAATTTATATCTTTACCTATATATATATCTTTATACAGATACATATACAAATATATTTTTAAAATAATAATATATTTACAGTAAATACACAAAATAACACTTTATTAAATATGAATATTGCATAAATATCCTTTTACATGTTTTCATCTGCTTACCTGCAAATGGCTCCAATGCACTTACATATATGTCAATATATGTATACCTATGCATTTATGTGTTTATATGTGTATATATGTCTCTAAATACATACGCACATATAAACATATATATATATATATATATATACATGCATATAGGTATTTAGACATGTATATGTATGTATCTCTATGTTAAAGCCCTTTGTCTGCCTTTTTTTCTCTCTAACACCTGAGATCTCATAATTTTGAGCCCTTGTAGCATTTATTGCAATTTTTTAAAAATATTTTTTATTAGATAGTGTTCTTATGAGTATAACTGTACTTTGTAATGTATTTTTGATGTGCTTTGTGAAACTTTTTTGTTTTACAAAACAATTACCCAGAGCTCTGAGGATGCGCTATCCTGACAAGCGTTAACTTCAATTGCACTCAAGCGATCGCGTAACTGTTAGCACGCCACTCATAATCTAGCCCTAACAAACAGCTAGATTGCGAGTTTTGCGTTATGAGCGGCTCGGTACTAACTTGCAAGTTATTGTCACCGCTCACCTCCCTATAGCGCTGCTATTACAGGTTTGCAAAAACCCGGCATTAGCAGGAAATATGGCAGTGTAAAGCTCCATCGAGCTCCATACCGCACTCAAATAACAGCGCTGCTGAGAGCTGGTTTTACGTTCTCGTGCACGATTCCCCATAGACATCAATGGGGAGAGCCGGCTAAAAAAAACCCTAACACCTGCAATAAAGGAGTGTAAAGCTCTGTGTCATGAACAACTAAGGAAGAAAAAATGTGTGCAGCTTAGTTATTTGGACCACAACTGCTGGAATGAAAAAAACAGTAAAAATTGTATGTTTGTTTGCAACAGAGTGAAAAGGTAAAACAAAATTTAGGAATTAGGCAGCTATGTAAAACCTTATTCCTTATTGCAAAGTTTTAGTATACAGGCAGTAATTGAGCATATTCCCTATGGCTGCCACATGTGTCTGGGAAGTCACTGTGAGAAAGTAAATGCAGCAGGGGTATGCCCAGATATACCTGAGATTTTAAGAATAATAAAGGTAAAAAATTAAATAAGCAAGGAAAAAATGGTACTATGATCATAGAAAAAATAAGCAATTGCTATTGTGAACAGAGTTACGGTAAAACAGCAGGATATGAGGGAATGAACAAAAAGTCACAGAAATAACAGCAGCAACTGAGATACTAATCTGAAAGTATAGCAGCTAAGTAAAAATTCAGAGACTGGCTTACCGCAACAGAACTGTTATAATGATAGTTGCAAACACCGGGTTGTAATGGCGACTTGCCAGAGGGAGCAGGGAAGCTCAGTAGCAGCTGGCTGATGACGTCACAGCATGAGGAAGCAGAGCTCCGTGAAAGGTGAATCCCAAGGCCGGTGAGCTGCAGGGAAAACTGGGTTAGAGGTAAAGGTTGCAATGAGGCTTTTGAAATAGCTGAATCTTCTGAGGGAGAAGCAGGCAGGTAGGAGAGGAATGACAACAGAAATCCAGTTAGATGGAGTAGAGGAATCCAACAAACAGAAGTAGTATGATAAATCTCACAGAGTGCAGGCTCAGGTTAAGGTTTAAGACAAACTTCAATACTAAGCAATGTGAAAATGCTGGGAGGGGCCTTAAATAGGCTGAAGTTAATGGGAGCAGGATGCTTTAAAGGGACAGTGCAGAGAATAAGTATGCTATTATCCTGACAGAATCCCCCCTCCAAGGAGCCACTCCAGAGGCTCAAGGGCCAGGACGATCCGGATGTCTCTGGTGGAAATGAGATATCAAACGAGGAGCGGATATGTTGGTAGCTGGTTCCCAGGAATCATCATCTGTAGAAAAACCCTTCCAACGAACAAGATATTCAATACGTCCCCTGCGGAAACGGGAATCCAGGATTGAGTGAACTTCATACTCCATTTCAGGGTCGAGAGAAATAGGTGGAAGAGACGTTTGTAAAGAGAAATCCCTGAGATCCTTATAGGGTTTGAGAAGGGATACATGGAATGTGGGATGAACCCTTAAATTATCGGGTAATTTAAGCCGGACAGCATTGGCATTAATGACGAGTTCAACAGGGTATGGACCAATGAACAACGGAGAAAGTTTTTTCGAAGGGGTTTTCAAACTTAGGTGTTTGGTGGATAGCCAGACGAGATCACCTTTAGTGTAGAGAGGAGGCGGAGTTCTGCGGCGATCATAATACTGTTTCTGGAGTTGTTTTGCTGCTATGATGTTGGACTCGATGGTTTTAAAGTTGGAAGAGATGGAATCAGACAAATCTGATATACTAGATACTGGAACGGTAGAAGATGGTAGGATGTGAAATTTGGGGTGAAAACCGTAGTTTGCGAAGAAGGGAGTTTGACCAGTAGTGGAATGAATAGTGTTGTTGTAACAAAATTCAGCGTAATGCAGGAAGTCACTCCAAAGATGTTGTTGAGAGGAACAGAAGAGTCTTAAAAATTGTTCCAACCACTGGTTACAACGTTCAGTTTGACCATTACATTGCGGGTGGTAAGCGGTAGTTAACTTTCTCTCAACAGATAAAGTTTTACAGAAATGGTACCATAGTCTGCTAGAAAATTGACTGCCACGATCACTGAGGATTGAAGTGGGAAGTCCATGATACTTAACAATATGTTTGAGAAGCAAATGTACTGTCTCCAAAGCGGTAGGAAGTTTGGAGAAGGGGATGAAATGGCACATCTTCGTGAAGAGATCTACAACGACAAGGATGGTGGTATTCTTTGAAGAGACTGGCAAATCTACAATAAAGTCTAAAGCAATCTCAGACCATGGATTCTTTGGAGTAGGCAAAGGCAAAAGCAACCCATATGGAGAGTGTTTATCCCTTTTTGAAATGGTACAATTAAGACAAGAGTTTACATAGTCCTTAACTTCAGTTGCCATATGAGGCCACCAGTAATCTCTTTTTACTAGATCGAGAGTTTTATGGATACCTGGATGACCAGCTAGAGGTGAATCATGTACAGATTGAAGGAGAATGAGTCTGAGGGAAGGTGGAACATATATCTTTGAATCATGAGAATAAAGTCCTTGAGTATTAAGTTGAAGAAGATGTGATGGTTTTGTAGAGTCGGCCAACTGTTCCTTTTTAAGGTTAGATGAGACTTCGAGAGTAAAATAAATGAAGTTTTCTTTTGGTATGATGGATTGGTCGGTCGTTTGATGTGGAAGACTTGTGGGTAACCGGGATAGTGCGTCAGCTTTTTGGTTCTTTCCAGCAGGATGGTATGTGATGAGGAAATTAAAACGAGAGAAAAAGAGATTCCAGCGAACCTGTCTTGCTGACAAGGTTCTAGTGGCCTTCAAATACTGCAGGTTCCTATGATCTGTATAGATGAGTGTAGGAATGGAAGTACCTTCAAGGAGGTGTCGCCAGTGTTCCAGGGAGAGTTTTATGGCTAAGAGTTCTTTGTCACCAATAGGATAGTTTTGTTCCGCACTATTCAAAGTCTTGGAGTAAAAAGCCACAGGATGTAACGGTTTTAACAAGTTTTCTCTTTGGGAGAGAACAGCACCAACAGCAGAATTTGAGGCGTCCACCTCAAGAACAAATTGCAGATTAGGGTCAGGAAAACGGAGTATTGGTGCTGAAGTGAACTTTTGTTTGAACAAATCAAAAGCGGATTGTGCTTCTTTAGTCCACCTGAAATGTGAATTATTTTTTGTTAGAACAGTTAAAGGAAGAGCAAGTTTGGAGAAATTTTTAATAAATTTGCGGTAGAAATTCGCAAAACCCATGAAGGACTGAACTTGACGTTTAGTTGTTGGTATGGGCCAATTTAAAACTGCATCAACCTTTTTTTGTTCCATATGGATACCTGAAGGAGAAATTTCATATCCCAGAAAGGATATGGTCTGTGAATTGAACAGGCATTTCTCAGCCTTAGCATACAAGTGGTTACCTCTGAGCCTTGATAAAACTTGTCTAACATGGGAAATGTGTTCCTGATAGGTCTTGGAATAAATTAAAATATCATCCAGATAAATGACAATAAAGACATCTAATATGTCCCTAAAAATGTCATTAATTAAGTGCTGGAAAGTTGCGGGCGCGTTGCAGAGCCCAAAAGGCATCACGACGTATTCGAACAATCCGTATCTTGTTCGAAACGCCGTGAGCCACTCATCTCCAGATCTAATTCGGATGAGATTATAGGCTCCTCTTAAGTCCAATTTTGTGAAAAATTTTGCTCCCTCCAACCTTTCAATTAACTCCGGGATGAGGGGTAAAGGATATCTGTTTTTTACTGTAATTTTATTTAGTTGTCTGTAGTCAACGATTGGCCTCAATGAGCCATCCTTATTTTTAACAAAAAAAATCCCAGCACTAGCTGGAGAGGTGGAGGGACGGATGAAACCTTTTCTTAGATTTTCATCTAAGTAAGATTTAAGGTGTGTTAACTCAGGGTTTGAGAGTGGGTAAATATGACCCGTGGGGATCTCAGAGCCAGGTATGATCTCAATAGGACAATCATACTTCCTGTGAGGAGGAAGATTGTCGGATTGGGTTTTGCTGAATACATCTGCGTAATCCTTATAAACCTCAGGAATTTGAATTGTCTCATTGGATTCAGTGGTTTGCAAAATAGTAACTGGGAAACAAGTAGTAGAGCAGAATGTAGAATTAAATGTGACTGTTGAGGTAGACCAATTTACTTCAGGATTATGAATTCGGAGCCAGTTTATACCGAGAACTATGGGTGAAATAGGGGATGATATTACATCAAATGACATATACTCCCTATGGTGTTCTGGGGTAACAACAAGTAAGGGTATTGTTTGATATTTAACTGGACCTGATGTGATTGGATTACCATCTATTCCACGTAATAACACAGGAGACCTTTTTTGCACAAGTGGAATTTTATTGAATTTAGTGAATACAGTATCTATGTAGGAGGCTGTAGCTCCTGAGTCAATAATCGCGGGAGCGTTGATTCGATGTGACTCCCACTGTAAGAGAAGAGATAAATTTAGGTAAGGGAGAGCATGATCCTGAGTGGTACAACAAAAAGGTTCTTTATATATCTTACCCTTGTTTTGTTTCAGGAGGGAAGGACAGTCCCTGACAGTGTGTTTGTCTGAAGCACAGTATAAGCAGAGGTTATTAGCCCTTCGTCGGATCTTCTCCTCAGGGGTTAATGGTCCCTTTATAAAACCTATATCCATAGGTTCAGCAGTTGATTTGCTGGGGCTGGGTGTATTTTGTTTCTTTGCAGGATATTCATGAAATGATCTCTCCTGCTGTCTCTCTCTCAGTCTTCTGTCTATAGTTATGCTAAGTGACATTAAAGCCTCAAGAGTATGTGGTAGTTCAGATCTAGACAACTCATCCTTAATTCCTTCTGAAAGGCCTAATCTAAACTGATTTCTCAGTGAAAGGTCATTCCATTGAGTGTCTTTCGCCCATTTTTTAAATTCGGCAATGTAATCCTCAACTACTCTTTTCTTTTGTTTCAAGCCTCGCATTGCAGTTTCAGCAGTAAGCTGTTTATATGGATCCTCATATAGCTGACCCATAGCAGAAAAAAAACTTTCCAACGAATTAAGTATATCATCGTTATTCTCAAAGTAAGTGTTGGCCCATGTGCGGGGCTCACCTCTCAAATAGGATATAACTGTGAGTACCCTTGCTCTATCAGTGGGATAGGTATGAGGTTTAAGGGAGAACATAAGCAAACAAGCATTCTTGAAATCTCTATACTCAGATCTCTCACCACTAAATTTTTCTGGTGTACTAACCTGTGGTTCTAATATGGGTACCCTCTTATCAACCACATCCCTGATATAAGCTTTTAAAGTATCATTTTCTGTTTTCAAAGTATTAACAGCTTCAGTTAATTAATCAACCCTCTGTGTGATATTTTGCACATGTGCGTTCATTCCAGCTGGGTCCATAGTTTTGGCTTAGTATTATGTCATGCACAACTAAGGAAGAAAAAATGTGTGCAGCTTAGTTATTTGGACCACAACTGCTGGAATGAAAAAACAGTAAAAATTGTATGTTTGTTTGCAACAGAGTGAAAAGGTAAAACAAAATTTAGGAATTAGGCAGCTATGTAAAACCTTATTCCTTATTGCAAAGTTTTAGTATACAGGCAGTAATTGAGCATATTCCCTATGGCTGCCACATGTGTCTGGGAAGTCACTGTGAGAAAGTAAATGCAGCAGGGGTATGCCCAGATATACCTGAGATTTTAAGAATAATAAAGGTAAAAAATTAAATAAGCAAGGAAAAAATGGTACTATGATCATAGAAAAAATAAGCAATTGCTATTGTGAACAGAGTTACGGTAAAACAGCAGGATATGAGGGAATGAACAAAAAGTCACAGAAATAACAGCAGCAACTGAGATACTAATCTGAAAGTATAGCAGCTAAGTAAAAATTCAGAGACTGGCTTACCGCAACAGAGGGAGCAGGGAAGCTCAGTAACAGCTGGCTGATGACGTCACAGCATGAGGAAGCAGAGCTCCGTGAAAGGTGAATCCCAAGGCCGGTGAGCTGCAGGGAAAACTGGGTTAGAGGTAAAGGTTGCAATGAGGCTTTTGAAATAGCTGAATCTTCTGAGGGAGAAGCAGGCAGGTAGGAGAGGAATGACAACAGAAATCCAGTTAGATGGAGAAGAGGAATCCAACAAACAGAAGTAGTATGATAAATCTCACAGAGTGCAGGCTCAGGTTAAGGTTTAATACTAAGCAATGTGAAAATGCTGGGAGGGGCCTTAAATAGGCTGAAGTTAATGGGAGCAGGATGCTTTAAAGGGACAGTGCAGAGAATAAGTATGCTATTATCCTGACACTCTGTAACGCAGCCCTATTGATTCCTATGGGGAACGAAAATTTATGTTTACACCTAACACCCTAACATAAACCCCGAACTGTTTCAATCAGCCAAAAGAATGTGAGCTCAATCCTATTGGCTGATTGGATCAGCCAATAGGATTGAAGCTCAATCCTATTGGCTGATTGCATCAGCCAATAGGATTTTTTCAACTTTAATTCTGATTGGCTGATAGAATTCTATCAGCTAATCGGAATTCAAGGGACGCCATCTTGGATGACGTCCCTTAAAGGAACCTTCATTCTTCATTATCCGTCGAAAGAAGAGAATGCTCCACGCCCGTCTGAAGGACCACTTCTTGCCGCTTGGATGAAGACTTCTCCCGGCTTCGTTGAAGATAGATGTCCGGTCTTCAAAAACTGTAAGTGGATCTTCGCGCGGTAGTGTTTTTTAAGGGTTTGTTGGGTGGGTTTTATTTTTAGAGTAGGGTTTGGGCTGAAAAAGAGCTAAATGCCCATTTAAGGGCAATGCCCATCCACTGGGGGGTTGTTTGTATTTTTTTTTACAGGTAAAAGAGCTGATTTCTTTGGGGCAATGCCCCGCAAAAGGCCCTTTTAAGGACTATTGGCAGTTTAGTTTAGGCTAGGGGGGGTTTTATTTGGGGGGGGGGGGGGTTATTTTGATAGGGCTATTAGATTAGGTGTAATTAGTTTAAATATTTGATAATTTATTTTTTATTTTGTGTAATTTAGTGTTTGTTTGTTTTTTGTAATTTAGTTAATTGTATTTAATTAATGTAATTGATTTAATTGTAGTTCAAGGTTAGGTGTTAGTGTAAGACAGGTTAGGTTTTATTTTACAGGTAAATTTGTATTTATTTTAACTAGGTAGTTAGTAAATAGTGAATAACTATTTACTAACTAGTCTACCTAGTTAAAATAAATACAAACTTAGCTGTAAAATAAAAATTAAACCTAAGCTAGCTACAATTTAACTATTAGTTATATTGTAGTTAGCTTAGGGTTTATTTTATAGATAAGTAGTTTTAAATAGGAATTATTTAGTTAATGATAGTAATTTTTATTTAGATTTATTTTAATTATATTAAAGTTAGTGGGTGTTAGGGTTAGACTTAGGGTTAGGTTTAGGGTTTAATAACTTTAGTATAGTGGCAGCGATTTTGGGGGCAGCAGATTAGGGGTTAATAACAGTAATGTAGGTTGCGCTATGTTAGGGACAGCAGATTAGGGGTTAATAATATTTAACTACTGTTTGCGATGCGGGAGTGCGGCGGTTTAGGGGTTAATATGTTTATTATAGTGGTGGCGATGTCCGGAGCGGCAGATTAGGGGTTAATCATTTTATTATAGTGTTTGCGATGAGGGAGGGCCTCAGTTTAGGGGTTAATAGGTAGTTTATGGGTGTTAGTGTACTTTAGTTATGAGTTTTATGCTACAGCTTTGTAGTGCAAAACCCATAACTACTGACTTTCAGTTTACGATACGGATCTTGTAGTTATGGGCTGTACCTCTCACTTTTTGGCCGGACAGGCAAACTCGTAATACCGGCGCTATGGAAGTCCCATTGAATTTTTTAAAGCTGCGGTAGATACGTTGCGTTACAGACAAAAAAGTGTGCGGTACAGATATACCTGCAAAACCCGTAATACCAGCAGTAGTGAAAAAGAGCCATAACGCTGCTTTTTCACCATAACGCAAAACTCGTAATCTAGCCGTAAGTACCTCTATAACACTAATACATCATAATTACAACTGGCTGATGAAAGTGGAGAAATACAAAAATAGATATAAATTGGAAAGTGTTTTAAAATTGCATGTTCTATCTAAACCACAAACAATTAATTTTCACCTAGATTACAAGTTTTGCGCTATAGATGGTGCGAAAAGAACGCAACAAAAGTTGCGTTATTTCACCCTCCATAGCGCTGGCATTACAAGTTTTAGAAAAGCCGCCTTGTGCGTGTGATATGGTGGTGATGAGCTCCATACCGCACAAAATACAAGCGCTGCTTTGACGTGCTCGTGCACACTTTCCCCATAGACATCAATGGGGAGAGAGTGTTAGCAAAAAAACTAACACCTGCGATCGCGGAATGAAAAGCTCCGTTATGCAACCCCATTGATGTCTATAGAGAAAAAAAAGTTTTGTTTAAACCTAACACAAACCCCAAGTCTAAACACCCCTAATCTGCTGCCCCCAACATCTACATAATGTTATTAACCCCTAATCTGCCACTCCCGATATTTCCGCCACCAAAATACATTTATTAACCGCTAATCTGCCGCTCCCAATATCGCCGCCACTATAATAAAGTTATTAACCCCTATTCCCCCCACCCCAACATCGCCCACACTATAATAAAGTTATTAACCCCTATTCCGCCGCTCCCCGACAAATCAGCCACTAAATAAAGTTATTAACCCCTAAACCTCTGGCCTCCCACATCACTGTCACTAAATAAACCTATTAACCCCTAAACCTAACAACCCCCTAACTTTAAATTAAAATTACAAGATCCCTATCTTAAAATAAATAAAAGCCTACATGTGAAATTAAAAACCTAAGTTTAAACTATAAATTACATTACTATTATACTAAAATTAAAATAACTCAATCAATTAAATAAATTAAATTACACGTTAAAAAACCTAACACTACTAAAATAATTGAAATCTACAATTACAAAAAATAAAAAATACTAAATTACAAACAAAAAAAAATAGTAAAGTGGAAAAAATAACAAACACTAAATTACGAAAAAAAAACAAACGAAATTATCCAAAATAAAAACAATTACACCTACTCTAATAGTCCTAAAAAAATAAAAAAGCCCCCCCCCCCAAATAAAAAAAAACCCCTAGCCTACAATAAACTTACCAATAGCCGTTAAAAGGGTCTTTTGTAGGGCATTGCCCTAAAGAAATAAGCTCTTTTACCTGAAAAAAAAAATACAAAGACCCCCCCCAACAGTAAAACCAACCGCCCAACCAACCCCCCAAAATAAAAAACATAACTAACAAAACCTAAGCTCCCGATTGCCCTGAAAAGGCTCTTTTTCTTGCCCTGAAAAGGACATTTAGCTCTCTTAAGAAAAGCCCAAACCCTAGTCTAAAATAAAAACCACCCCAAAAAAGTTTAAAAAAACCTAACACTTACCCCTGATGATCCACTTACAGTATTTGAAGTCCGAACATCCAGGCGCAGGGGCGAAACTACAGGGGTGCAGAGGTCGCAGGTGCGACTGGGCCCCTGAGGGTGGGGGCCCAGCTTAAAAAAAAAAAATGTATAATTTTTTTCTATATATATATATATATATATATATATATATATATATATATATATATATATATATATTTTTTTTTTTTTTAATAAAAAACGTTAACCTACCACTGCCTGCACTGATATCATGTGAATGTGACATGACTACAGGGGTTAGTGTTTCTGTTTTACCCATTGGTGTTTATGTGTGTGTGTGTATGTATGAGACTGTGTGTGTATTTATGCATGTACTGTATGTGTGTATGTTTGTGGAACCAGCAAATTACAGACCTTGTTACTACAGCATGGGGTGGTGGGGAGTAAACAGTGTCAGTCTATACAGTACAACTATATACAGTACAGGGGAGCTGGACCATGTCACTGACTACTGTGGTCACTTTATAAAGTACTGGGCGGGTAGGGTCAGGCCAGCCATCTCACCGGCAGATTACAGACTGTGTCACTAACTTACTATATACAGTACTGGGGGATTAAATAGTTTCACTATATACAGTAATAGGGGGTCAGACCATCTCACAGACTGTGGGCACAGGGTACCTCCTTTTGCAGACGTAATCTGATTCACTTTTTTTTTATGTGCTAAATGTAAAAAAAAAAAAATGTATTAAATTCACCTTTTTTTGGAGGGGGGAGGGCCTTCTTAGATTCTTGCACCTGGGCCCTGTGGTTTCTAGTTACGCCTCTGTCCAGGCGGCAAGGTGTTCATCCATCCAGGCGGCGTCTTCTATTTTCATCCAGATGGCACCTTCTATCTTCATCCCGGCGGCGCAAAGCAGGTCCATGCTGAAGACATATGGCGCAGAGCATCCTCTTCATATGGTCGCCGCCGTATACTGAATCTTCAATGCAAGAAATCCTTTTAAAATGGCATCCCTTGCATTCCTATTGGCTGATTTGATTTTTTAAATTAAAAAAACTTAGGTTTTTTTAATTTCACAGGTAGGTTTTTATTTATTTTAAGATAGGGATCTTGTAATTTTAATTTGAAGTTAGGGGGTTGTTAGGTTTATGGGTTAATAGTTTAATTTAGTGTTTTGCAAAGTGGGGGGCTGGCGGTTTAGGGGTTAATAGGTTTATTTAGTGGCAGTGATGTGGGAGGCCAGAGGTTTAGGGGTTAATAACTTTATTTAGTGGTGGTGATGTCGGGGAGCGGCGGAATAGGGGATAATATCTTTATTATAGTATGGGCGATGTTGGGGTGCAGGGGAATAGGGGTTAATAACTTTATTAAAGTGGCAGCGATGTTGCGGAGTGGCAGATTAGGGGTTAATAGGTTTAATATAGTGTTTGCGATGCGGGAGGGCCTCGGTTTAGGGGTTAATAGGTAGTTTATGGGTGTTAGTGTACTTTGTAACAGTTTAGTTATGAGTTTTGTGTAAAAGTTTTGTTGCGTAAAACTCATAACTACTGGTCTCAGATTGCGAAACGGATCGTGTCGGCAAGCTTTTTAGCCTCACCGCAAAACTTGTAATGGCAGCGCTATGGAAATCCCACAAAAAACGTAATTTTTTTTGAGTGCGGGACTGACGTTGCGTTACAGGCTAAAATGCTTGCAGTACAGCTATACCGACATGACTCATAATGACTTTGTTACTGTTTTTACTCTGAAATGTCCATTTTTACAGCGTTAAAATACGAACGCAAAACTTGTAATCTAGGTGTTTGACTTTACGTTCCTTTTAAATTATTGTAAGAGATGTTCCTTGAAAATACACCAACAAATCAGATATCCACACACATAAATAAATAACAAGTTGGTTTAAACATTACAGCTGCAGACATAAAATTACATAAATATTAAATGACTTGCAACAATTGTGGTTTAAAAACAGCACTGAATGGGTTATTGTCCTGTTTTATTCATGTTGTTGGCATTTGGTCTATGAGCTTTTAAGTTTGGATTTCCATACATTACCAACTGACACTGTCAACATCCATTGAAGATTAAATTGCAAAGTGCTTTTAGAAAATGTCAGTCAATCCTTAGAATAAACAAAATGACGAGCTATTTGGTTTTAATGCAGAATTAAATGTTTTCTGTTGATCTACAGAAAGGTATTAATCCATTGTTCTTGGAATAGGATACAAAGCTCATAATAAATATAACTTTTTTACAGCACGAAATATTAAAAATAAAAAATGAATGTTAAAATATAATAATACGACAAGAAATAGCAATTATAATAAATCAGAAAAGTATACAATATATTATTACCATTTAAACAAGGTCGCATATGCTTATACTGCAGGGCTCGACAAACCCAGACGCCAGGTAGCCACTGGCTCCTAAAACGTTACCCCTGGCTAACTTTTTGGGTTACACTCCATGGGCAAGATATGCGGCATCGCCCATTTTAACGCAGTTTTGCTATCACCTATACGGCGCCGCATATAAATGTGGTGCGTGTATTTCACCCGTCGCCCACAGCTTTTACTCCCATAAGCTAACATAGAACCGGGTCGCAAATCGGTATCACATATTCAGCGCAAGGACTTACTCTGCAAAAATGGAGAAATTTTACTCCATTTTCACCTCGCCACATAAAGGCAGGCGCAGCAAGCCTTACGCTGAAAATGTAAGCCCGTAACTTCCTGAAAATATTAAAAAACACCTTACGCATGCGCAATATCTTTCTACCTATCAACCGCCAACCCCCACCGCAATAACTAAAACTATTAACCCCTAATCGGCCATTAACCCACATTGAAATAAACCTAATAAATGTAATAACCCCTAATCTGCTATTCACCCACATCGCAATAAATATAATACACGTATTAACCCCTAATCCGCCATTCACCCCCATTGCAATAAACCTCATAAATCTATTAACCCCTAAACCGCCAAACCCCACAACGCAAGTACCCTAATTAAGCTATTAACTCCTAAACCGCCAACCCACCACAACACAAATAACTAATTAAATTACTAAGGCCCCTAAAATAACCCCAATTACCTAAATTAAAAAATACTGTTACAATTAAAAACCTAACATTACTTTAAAAATAAAAAAACTAGATTTAAATTCATCTAAAATTGAAAAAAATAAAAAAGTCTAAAGTGGCAGAAAATAATAAACCAAAATATAAAAAAATATAAAAAATTAAACCTAATCCCTATGAAAATAAAAAAGCCCCCCCAAAATAAAAGCACCCCCTAATCTAATGCTGAACTACCAATAGCCCTTAAAAGGGCTTTTTGTAGGGCATTGCCCTAAGTTAAACAGCTCTTTTGCATTAAACAAAATTCTAAGTCCCCCCCTAACAGCAAACCCCCCCACCCACCAACCCCCCTAAAATAAAATAAAAACTAACACTAAAAAACCTAAGCTACCCATTGCCCCTAAAGGGACATTTGTATGGGCATTGCCCTTAAAAGGGCATTCAGCTATTTTACTGCCCTTAAAAGAGCATTCAGCTCTTTTTCAGTGCCCAAAATCCCTATTCTAAAAAAAACAAACACCCAAAAAATAAAATCCTAACTCTATCCCCCAAATAGGTACTTACCGTTCCTGAAGTCCGGCAGGGAAAGTCTTCTTCCAAGCAGTGAAGTTTTATTCCAAGCAGCGATATCTTCTTCCATCACAGCGACATCTTCTATCTTCATCCAGGACCAAGCTGACGCGGAGCGGAGATGAGCGCGAAACAGAAGACGGGCGACCACAGAGCCATCGAGTGTGGAGATCCTCTTTGTACGATCACTGCCGCACACTGAGGATTGAATTCAAGGTACGCGTTTAAATATGGGGTACCTTACATTCCTACTGGCTGATTTGATTCTTCAAATTCAAATCAGCCAATAGGATAAGAGCTACTGAAAACCTATTGGCTGTTCAAATCACCGGTCTTCTGTTCCGCGCTCATCTCCGCTCCGCGTCGGCTTGGATGAAGATAGAAGACATCGCCGCAATGGAATAAGATATCGCCGCTTGAAGAAGACTTTCTCCGCCGGACTTCAGGAACGGTGAGTACCTATTTGGGGGTTAGAGTAAGTATTTTATTTATTTATTTTTATTTATTTTTTTAGAATAGTGATTTTGGGCACTGAAAAAGAGCTGAATGCCCTTTTAAGGGCAGTAAATGTGATGAATGCCCTTTTAAGGGCAATGACCATACAAATGCCCCTTTAGGGGCAATGGGTAGCTTAGGTTTTATAGTGTTAGGTTTTTTTATTTCGGGGGGTTTGGTGGCTTTACTGTTAGGGGGGACTTTTTTTTAATGCAAAAGAGCTGTTTAATTTAGGGCTATGCCCTACAAAAAGCCCTTTTAAGGGATATTGGTAATTTAGTATTAGATTAGGGGGTATTTTTATTTTCATAGGGATTAGGTTTCATTTTTTTATTTTTGATAATTTGGTTTATTATTTTCTGTAATGTTAGACTTTTATTTTTTTGTAATTTTAGATTAATTTAAATTTTTATTTTTTATTTTTAAAGTAATGTTAGGCTTTTAATTGTAACTTAGTATTTTTTTTAATTTAGGTAATTGGGGTTAATTTAGGGGGTGTTAGGTTAGGGGGCTTAGTAATTTAATTAGGTTTATTGCAATGTGGGGGTTTGGCGGTTTAAGGGTTAATAGATTAATTAGCTTTAATGCAACGTGGGGATTTGTCGGTTTAGGGGTTAATAGATTAATTAGGTTTATTGCAATGTGGGGGTTTGGCGGTTTAGGGGTTAATACTTTTATTGGGTAGATCGCAATGTGTGTATTTACGCACATTTATGGACATCGCTAGTTTATCTGACTTACAGCACTTTATGTGATTCCCCAATGTGTGAGGTGAAATTACGGGCGGCGCAGGTTTTTAGCAGTTATGCTGAAGCCTGCACCGTATGTGTAATCTCACCCCATATATCTATGCACAAATACCACTGTGTTACTACTAGTTTCTAAATTTTAAAAAGATTTGTCAACAACAGGTAAACCGCATATACCATAAGAGTTCAAAAACAGTTTTATTTAATGGCCTCATGAATGGAAGCAAATTTACTGCAATCTGTATTCATGCAGGTCCTATTGCCTATTCAAAACAAAATGTACCAACACCATGCAACCCATATTTCCTCCCTTCCTTCGATAAAGTTTCTGCTTGGGAACGCTTTTGGGTGACGGCCATGATGGTTGTTTTTTTTTTTTAGGGACTGAAAACACAAGCCCCTAAATCTACTGCTTATCACTAGAGCAATATGTCACCCATGACTAATTGTCACATATTCTGGTGTCACTGAGTGTTCTTAGTAACTTGAGGTAAACTAGTGAAGTCACTTTTAGCCTTGCAAAACTAGAAAGGTGAGGTGTGTAGTGGCTGCCCTGGTGAGGTACCCCCCTCCACGATGATCCAAGTATAGCAGCCTCACATGCTGTCATATCTCTTCTTAACCTGCAAAGACATTTAGAAGCATTCTACTGGTGCATTTTACAATGAAACCTAATCAGATTAGTGTGAAGTTGTGAACCACTTTCTTATCATAATGGAGATGGAAGTAGAAACTCTAATTTCTACTCTTTGTGTTATTCTTGATGAGCACGTTGAGCTACCTGCAAAGTGATCCACTAGAGTTTGAAAGACCCAGATAGCTGGGGACCACAATAATATTAAAAAATCTAGTAAGTAACCTTAGCCGAATCCGGAACAAGCTGGGTTCTGACGAAGCTGGCATCAAGATGGTGAGGAGCAGCACAAAATGTATTTTTAAAAAAAATACTTTTGGCCACCAGACAGAATTTCAATTGTTAGAGGTGCCTGAGGATTGAAGGGCTTCTTTCTTTCTTCCTTTGGAAAGACTTGGGGGTCCATTTATTAAGCAGCGGATGCTGCTTCAGAGCTCCATAGTTTCAGGTCCGCCCACCATTTGTTAAATTAACCCCATTGAATCTTTTGTGTTAGCCAATGGGCCTCTTTGTGAAGGCTGGCTTATGTACGAAATTCATTAAAGGGACATAATACCCATATGTTAAATCACTTGAAAGTGATGCAGCAAAACAGCCAATAGAATTTCAGTAGCTTTCATCCTATTGGCTGATTTGAACAGCCAATTGGATTTCCTATTGGCTGATTTGAATTTCAAAAATCAAATCAGCCAATAGAAATGCAAGGGACGCCATTTTGAAAAGGCTCCCTTGCATTAAAGATTCAGTATACGGCAGAGACCGTATGAAGAGGATGCTCCGCGCTGGATGTCTTCAGGATGGAGCTGCTCCGCACCACCTGGATGAAGATAGAAGATGCCGCTTGGATGAAGATAGAAGACGGGTTGGTTGGGTGGTGGGTTTTACTGTTGGGGGGTCTTTGTATTTTTTTACAGGGAAAAGAGCTGATTTCTTTAGGCAATGCCCTACAAAAGGTCCTTTTAAGGGCTATTGGTAGTTTATTGTAGGCTATGGGTTTTTTATATTTTGGGGGGCTTTTTAATTTTTTATAGTGCTATTAGATTAGGTGTAATTATTTTTATTTTGGATAATTTTCGGCTAGATTACGAGTTTTGCGGTAAGCTGAAAAAGGAGCGTTAACAGGTCCTAACGCTGCTTTTCACTACCGCTGCTATTACGAGTCTTGCAGGTTTAGGGGCACCGCACACTTCTTTAGCCTTACCGCAAAACGACTTACGTAAACTTCGTAAACCCTTTTTTCTATGGGACTTCCATAGCGCTGGTATTATGAGTCTGTCCTGGGAGGCTAAAAAGTGAGCGGTACACCCTCTACCTCCAAGATCCGTAACGCATTCTAAAGTCAGTAGTTATGAGTTTTACACTACAACGCTGTAGCATAAAACTCATAACTAAAGTGCTAAAAAGTACACTAACACCCATAAACAACCTATTAACCCCTAAACCAAGGCTCTCTCGCATCGCCGCCACTATAATAAAAATTCTAACCCCTAATCTGCCGCTCCGGACATCGCCGCCACTATAATAAACATATTAACCCCTAAACCTCCGCACTCCCGCCTCGCAAACACTAGTTAAAATTATTAACCCCTAATCTGCCGCCCCTAACATCGCCGCAACCTACATTATACTTATTAACCCCTAATCTGCCGTCCCCAACGTCGCTGCCACTATATTAAATGTATTAACCCCTAAATCCAATCAGCCAATAGAATGCGAACTCAATCCTATTGGCTGATTGGATCAGCCAATAGGATTGAACTTCAATCCTATTGGCTGATTGCATCAGCCAATAGGATTTTTTCTACCTTAATTCCAATTGGCTGATAGAATTCTATTAGCCAATCGGAATCTAAGGGACGCCATCTTGGATGACGTCATTTAAATGAACCTTCATTCAATAAGAAGACTCCGGATGAAGAGGATGCTCCGCATCAGATGTCTTGAAGATGGACCCGGTCCGCGTCGGATGGATGAAGATAGAAGATGCCGTCTGGATGAAGACTTCTGCCCGTCTGGAGGACCACTTCGCCCGGCTTGGATGATGACTTCTCCCGGCTTAGTTGAGGACTTCGGCCCGGTTGGATGAAGACTTCTGCCGCTTCCTTGAGGAGGGATGTCCGGTCTTCAGAACAGTAAGTCGATCTTCAGGGGGTTAGTGTTAGGTTTTTTTAAGGGTGTATTGGGTGGGTTTATTTTTTAGGTTAGGGCTTTGGGCTGCAATAGAGCTAAATGCTCTTTTAAGGGCAATGCCCTTTTCAGGGCAATGGGGAGCTTTGTTTTTTTTTAGTTAGGCTTTTATTTGGGGGGTTTGGTTGTGTGGGTGGTGGGTTTTACTGTTGGGGTGGTTGTTTGTATTTTTTTTACAGGAAAAAGAGCTGATTACTTTGGGGCAATGCCCCGCAAAAGGCCCTTTTTAGGGCTATTGATAGTTTAGTTTAGGCTAGGTTTTTTTTATTTTGGGGGGGCTTTTTTTATGTTGATAGGGCTATTAGATTAGGTGTAAGTAGTTTAAAAATCTGTAATTTGTTTTTTATTTTCTGTAATTTAGTTGTTTTTTTTTAGATTTAGCTAATTTAATGTATTTAATTGTATTTAATTTATTTAATTGTATTTAATTTAGTTAATTTATTTAATTGTAGTGTAGTGTTAGGTGTTAGTGAAACTTAGGTTAGGTTTTATTTTACAGGTCAGTTTGTATTTATTTTAGCTAGGTAGTTATTAAATAGTTAATAACTATTTAATAACTATTCTACCTAGTTAAAATAAATATAAACTTGCCTGTAAAATAAAAATAAACCCTAAGATAGATACAATGTAACTATTAGTTATATTGTAGTTTGCTTTATTTTATAGGTAATTATTTAGTTTTTAATAGGAATAATTTAGTTAATGATAGTAATTTTATTTAGATTTTTAAAAATTATATTTAAGTTAGGGGGTGTTAGGGTTAGGGTTAGACTTAGGTTTAGAGGTTAATACATTTAGAATAGTGGCGGCGACGTTGGGGGCGGCAGATTAGGGGTTAATAAGTGTAGGTAGGTTGCGGCGACATTGGGGGCGTCAGATTAGGGGTTAATAAATATTATGTAGGTGGCGGCGAAGTTGGGGGCAGCAGATTAGGGGTTAATGAATATAATGTAGGTGGCGGCAGTGTCCGGAGCGACAGATTAGGGGTTAATAAGAATAATGTAGGTGTCGGCGATGTCGGGGGCGGCAGATTAGAGGTTAATAAATGTAAGATTAGGGGTGTTTAGACTCGGGGTTCATGTTAGGGTGTTAGGTGTAAACATAACTTTTATTTCCCCATAGGAATCAATGGGGCTGCATTACTGAGATTTACGCTGCTTTTTGGAAGGTGTTAGACTTTTTCTCAGCCGGCTCTCCCCATTGATGTCTATGGGGAAATCGTGCACGAGCACGTATGACCAGCTCACCGCTGACTTAAGCAGAGCTGGTATTTAAGTGAAGTGTGGAGCAAAATTTTGCTCTACGCTCACTTTTTGTCTTTTAACGCCGGGTTTGTAAAAACCCGTAATACCAGCGCTGTATGTAAGTGAGCGATGACAATAAAGTGCTCGTTAGCACCGCACAGCTCCTAACGCAAAACTCGTAATCTAGCTGTTTGTTTGTTATTTTTTGTAATTTAGTGTTTGTTATTTTTTGTACTATTTCAGTATTTTTTTATTTTTTGTAATTGTAGATTTTTTTTTTTAATAGTGATAGGTTTTTTTAATGTGTCATTTAATTTATTTAATTTGTAGTTATTTTAATTTTAGTATAATAGTAATGTTAGTTTAATTTATAGTTTAAATTTAGTTTTTTTTTTTAATTTGCCAGGTAAGTTTTTATTTATTTTAAGATAGGGATCTTGTAATTTAAATTTAAAGTTAGGGGGTTGTTAGGTTTAGAGGTTAATAGTTTAATTTAGTTTTTGGCGATGTTGGGGGCTGGCGGTTTCGGTGTTAATATGTTTATTTAGTGGTAGTGATGTGGGAGGCCAGAGGTTTAGGGGTTAATAACTTTATTTAGTGGTGGCGATGTCGGGGAGCGGCGGAATAGGGGTTAATATCTTTATTATAGTGTAGGCGATGTTGAGGTGCGGGGGAATAGGGGTTAATAACTTTAATATAGTGGCGGCGATGTGGTGGAGCAGCGGAATAGGGGTTAATACATTGTATTAGTGTCGGCGAGTCGGGAGCGGCAGATTAGGGGTTAATAACTTTAATATAGTATTTGTGGTGTGGGAGGGCCTTGGTTTAGGGGTTAATAGGTAGTTTATGGGTGTTAGTGTACTTTGTAACAGTTTAGTTATGAGTTTTGTGTAACAGTTTTGTTGCATAAAACTCTTAACTACTGGTCTCAGATTGCAAAACTGATCGTGTCGGTACAGGGTGTAACGCAAGCTTTTTAGCCTCACCGCAAAACTTATGGCAGCGCTATGGAAATCCCATGCAAAAACATCAGTTTTTCGAGTGCGGGACTGACGTTGCGTTACAGGCTAAAAGGCTTGCGGTACAGTTATACCGACAAGACTCGTAATGGCTGCATAACTGGCCATTTTTTGCAGCGTTAAAACATGAACGCAAAACTCGTTATCTAGGTGTAAAAAAATCCTGCACAATAAGGTGTTTATAATGGCTTAACAAATGCAAAATGGGGTAGGGTATTGAGTGTGATGTGGGTGGGAATAGTGGGTTTGGTGTGGCTGGGTAGTGGGTGTGGTGTGACTGGGTAGTGGGTGTGGTGTGGGTAGGTAGTGGGTGTGGTGTGGCTGGGTAGTGGGTGTGGTGTGGGTGGGAACAGTGGGTGTGGTATGTGTGGGTAGTGGGTGTGGTGTGGCTGGGTAGTGGGTGTGGTGTGGGTAGGTAGAGGTTGTGGTGTGGCTGGATAGTGGGTGTGGTGTGGGTGGGAACAGTGGGTGTGGTATGTGTGGGTAGCGGGTGTGGTGTGGCTGGGTAGTGGGTGTGGTGTGACTGGGTAGTGGGTGTGGTGTGACTGGGTAGTGGGTGTGGTGTGGGTAGGTAGTGGGTGTGGTGTGGGTAGGTAGTGGGTGTGGTGTGGCTGGGTAGTGGGTGTGGTGTGGGTGGGAACAGTGGGTGTGGTATGTGTGGGTAGTGGGTGTGGTGTGGCTGGGTAGTGGGTGTGGTGTGGGTAGGTAGAGGTTGTGGTGTGGCTGGATAGTGGGTGTGGTGTGGGTGGGAACAGTGGGTGTGGTATGTGTGGGTAGCGGGTGTGGTGTGGCTGGGTAGTGGGTGTGGTGTGGGTGGGAACAGTGGGTGTGGTATGGGTGGGTGTGGTGTGGCTGGGTAGTGGGTGTGGTGTGGGTAGGTAGTGGGTGTGGTGTGGGCAGGTGATGGGTGGGATTAGTGGTGAGTAATATTTCAGTCTGGCTAGTAGCTAACAACTTGCAATTTGAGCCCTGACATCATAATATTAACATGTTTACAACAATAATTGTTTTATCTGACTAGTAACAATATTGTATGGAAATACATATATATTAAAGCAAGGCACTCCTTATCAGAAAGAAAAGTAGGAAAGTGGTCCGATGTGATGGTTTGAAGCTCTTTCTCTGTGCTTTTATTTGCATGTGAACTAGACCATACCACCCTTGGATTAGACTGTAAAGTTGCTGCTGACATTATAATGTGACATTTATCCAATGCCAAATGGTGTCTTTATTTACTGAGTCAACAGGACGAAGAGAGTCAAGTGCACCTAACAAAGGAGCATCCTCAGGATATCAGGGTCATGTGTGTACATTTTCTACAATAGAATTATATAATGCTAGAAGGATTAAGACGATCTTATAATGGCCTTTAATTTGTATTGTTTTAATTTGGACTGTTTGACTGCTGTAATAATACAGCAATGTATTGTCTCACCTACTGGTTGTGCATACTGATCATGGTCATTTTACATAATATATTTAAATGTTATAATACTTCTAAATTTACTTTAATCAGGTCGAATCTATTTGGATAAACATTTCACTTAGAATTTTTGTCTAAACCTCATAGAAAAGGGGATTTAAAGGGACATGCTAGTGTTATAATAAAATGTTCAAATGTATTACAGAATGTATATGCATATAGCCACCAATCACTATCTGTATTCTGCCCTGGACCAGTGCTGGCGATGGCCTTGTGCACAAGCGTATATATACATTTTTATTATCTCTATGTGTTTAAACCTTGTGCATAATAACAATATACCTATTCCCTCGACTGTGCCAAATCACAGTTCTTTGCAGTAAAGTATATTATAACCCCCACAAGTATGCATATACAAACAACTCCTACATATCATATGAAAAACAATTATGTAGTCAGAGTGCACAGTCAGCTGCTGAGGTTAACTAGCAGCATTTTTATGTCGGTTTTACCCTTTGGTTGCCAGATGAAGTGTAAGGGAGGAGTGCACTGGGTGATTAACCATAAAATGCCCCATTCAAACTATTGGAATCTCTGCAGAAATCAAGCTCAATTTTAGGGTAAAAATACCACTCACCTGAACACTGCTGTCCTCCAGAAAAAGTGAAGCATGCAGGAGAGTCACTGACAGCTAGCAGCTGTATAAGGATGATAGCGAGATTAACTTTTACCTGCTGTTAGAATTGTGCACATATTTTTCTGTAATATAGGTCTCTTTCTGTTGTGTTTCTGTTTTGTATAGACAACAGCATACACATTAGGCTAGATGTTATGGACACATCCATTCAGTCACAAGATATTCACCCTGATGATGCACAATGTCAAGATTAATAAATGAACAGAAGGGTCCTTAATTGGCAAGTGACACCTAGGATTGTTCTCTGTGCCCATACCGCCATCAAACAATTTGGTACTGTGGTGAGCTTTGAAAAGTAATTGACAGTTGTCAGATCTGTGTTGTTTACTACTGGATTGGGAGGATGAGACATTAAAGGAACATCCACATGGATGCATTTCAGTTTTGAACGGAAGAATGTTTGTAATATACATGTATTATTATTCTTATAAATGTTATAGCTGTTTCAAATGTGTATTTAAAGGGACATGAAACCCAAAATTTTACTTTCATGATTCAGACAGAGAAAACTATTTTTAACAACTTTCCAGTTTACTTCTATTATTTAATTTGCTTCCTTCTCTTGTTATCCTTTGCTGAAAATGTTTATCTTGGCAAGCTCAAGAGCAGCAAAGAACCAAGGTTCTAGCCGCTGATTGGTAGCTGGCTGCAGATATATACTGATTGTTATTGGCTCACCTGTGTGTTCAGTTAGAAACCAGTAGTGTATTGCTGCTCCTTCAACAGATGATACCAAGAGAATTAAACAAATTAGATAATAGAAGTAAATTAGAATGTTGTTTAAAATTGTGTTCTCTATCTGAATCATGAAAGAATTTTTTTGGGTTTCATGTCGCTTTAAGTATTAGCCACCAATCAGACAGTGCTACCCAAGAGCTGAACAAAATATGGGCCGGCTCCTAAGCTTACATGACTGCTTTTCAAATAAAGATACAAAAAAATGAAGAAAAATTGATAATAGGAACCAATTAAGTTACTTAAAATCACATGTTCTATCTGAATCTTTCTGAGCCATGAAAGAAAAAAAGTGGGTTTCATATCCCTTTAAGTAGATGAAACATGACAAATCATATGTATGCAATATTCAAATGTAATAAAGTGTTATACTATGTATTTACTGTAAATATTTAACATTCCAATGTTCTGCACATAGCAGAATATGAACTATGTATTTCTAAATAGATATTCCTATACTGTATATATCTATACATATATATAATATATATATATATATATATATATATATATATATATATATATATATATATATATATATATATATATATATATATATATATATATACTTTAGGTATAGATATATATTGCACTAAAATACCATCAGATATATGTAGAAATATAAAAAGGTTTTTTTTCAACATTTTTTTCTCCATTGACTTCTATGGGGGAATATGTGAACACACCAGCGATATTCGCCAAGTTAGCGCGTGAGCGAGTGAAAATAGTTTACATTCAAGTCATAATACGAGCCAAACCCAACACGTGCAAAAAGATGAACTTCTAGCACAATTAACGCTTGTGCAAGACCCAAGAGGGTTAATTAGCGCTCCACTTGTAATCTGTCCCTTCACCTTTTTAAAACATGTATTTTATTACCCCAGGCCTGGCCTGGGGGGGGCAGCAGAGTTTTCAGTGTCTAGGGCAGCACAAAACCTAAATACTCCACTGTATTACCTCAATAAATAATGAAGGATATTGTGTATTTTAGTTTAAAGGGACAGTCAAGTCAAAAAAAACTTTCATGTTTTAAATAGGGTATGCAATTTTAAACAACTTCCCAATTTACTTTTATCACCAATTTTGCTTTGTTCTCTTGGTATTCTTAGTTGAAAGCTAAAAGTAGGAGGTTCATATGCTAATTCCTTAGACCTTGAAGACTGCCTCTAATCTGAATACATTTTGACCACTAGAGGGCATTAGTTCACATGTTTCATATAGATAACATTGAGCTCATGCACGTAAAGTGACCTAGGACTGAGCACTGATTGGCTAAACTGCATGTCTGTCAAAAGAACTGAAATAAGGGGGCAGTCAGCAGAAGCTTAGATACAAGATAATTACAGAGGTAAAAAAAAAAAAAAATAACTGTGTTGGTTATGCAAAACTGGGGAATGGGTAATAAAGGGATTATCTTTCTTTTTAAACAACAAAAATTCTGGTGTTGACTGTCCCTTTAACAAACCATAGCAATTTGAGGTTATTTGGGGACAGGTTTATTATATATTGACCAACTAATGAAACTAATATTTATTATGTTCAGTGAATGGTTACACTCACTGGAGAACAGAAAAACAAATTTTCAGTCAGTGATTTGCTTAATGAGAAATAAAACATTTAAAGTACTTACAAGTATTGCAGATACCATGATGTAAAACAGGAACAGGGAGGGAACAAAGGAAATGCCCCCTCTTCCTGTACCATAGAGATGAGCTGTGAGATAGACAGTACAGCAGATCCTGGATACCTCACTCAGTCAGATGAGGGACTTGCATTTATCTAATAGAGAGACAATGTATTTAGTTTAATGGTAGAGGGTCAGTACATCTGGTCTGAGGCAATATTGGTGCATTACTGGCATAAAGTGAGGTGGCTGCTCTGAGATATTATATGACCCACTAGTAGTATAAAGTATGCTACAGGGGCAATGCCACTGGTTTGAGGTATCTTTTGGGCTATAACTGACATAAAGTGGGCTACAGGGCAGTGCATTAGCACTGAGGTATTATTTGGCCCATTACAGGCATAAAGTGGGCTGCAAGGCAATGGTTCTGCCCTGAGGCATTATATAGCCAATTACTGGCATAGAGTGGGCTACTGTGGCAATTGTTTTGCTCTGATTTATTATTTCAGAATATTACTGGCATAAAATGAGTTACAGGGCAATGCATCTGCCCTGAGTCATTTTATGACTTATTACTGGCATAGAGTTAGAAATACTTCTGTTCTGAGATATTATCTGGAGTTTTACTACATAAAATGGGCTGCAAGGGCAATGCATCTGATGGCATACAGTTTGAAAACTATTTTCCACTGCATTACTAAATACCTGGTGCTGACACAGAAATTGTATGTTTAGGTGACTTTTAATATATTCTTCTAATATATTGCCCAATACTTTTGAGAGAAAGCTGATCCAAGCACACAGCATTGCTTTCTTATTAGGTAATAAACATTTATGTTAACAATATTTTTTAACTCTTAACACTTTCATTATCTAGGTGAAAATTCCAAAGGCTAGTTCTGAAAGCTAAAGCAGTTTAAAAATGACCTGTCATAAAATATTTAAAAAAATATGATATTAATTTATTATACTTTTGATAAATATATTTTTCATCATCAAAAAAATCTGATTTTAGCAAATACACTAATTCTGTATAAACAGTAGTCACAGAATACAGTTTAGAAAATCCAATTATTAAACTACTTAATTAACTTTTTACAGATTACTGAGCCTGGGTAATCACACAGGGAGAGATTTATTTATAATAGTGCAACTTTACTGATCTAGAGGGCCTATTTAACAAAGGTCTGTCGGAACTGATTAGACAGTGCGGATCAGGTCCGACAGAACTCGCTGAATGCGGAGAGCAATACGCTCTCTGTATTCAGCATTGCACCAGCAGCTCTTGTGAGCTGCTGGTGCAACGCCGCCCCCTGCAGATTTGCGGCCAATCGGCCACTAGCAGGGGGCTGTCAATCAACCCGATCGTACTCGATCGGGTTGAATTGCGGCGATGTCTGTCCGCCTGCTCAGAGCAGGCGGATAGGTTATGGAGCAGCGGTCTCTCCGTATTCAGCATTGCACCAGCAGCTCACAAGAGCTGCTGGTGCAACGCCGCCCCCTGCAGACTCGCGGCCAATGGGCCGCCAGCAGGGAGCTTGATAAATGGGCCTCCATACCTCAAATAGTGTGTCACACTGCCTCATAGGAGGACATAACAGCTCTGCATTTTTGTAGGCTACAGTGAAAATATATCTGAACTGAAGATTTATTTGTGACCATTGCTGGCATAAATGGGCTTTAGATATATATTTTATTTTTCATTTGGACATACAGCTCATATAAGGAGTTTCTGTACATGAAGAACATCTGGGTTATCATTAGGGCGTATAGCTGGAATAATATGGCCTGACATAGAAAGACAAACAGGGCATTCATCTGATCAAAGCTCTGACTTATAGGAAATATTGTCATTATGTTTTTTTTATAAATTATTCATTGGGTCCCTATTCTAATCCATTTCAGTTTGCTATAAAAAAAACATTTTATATGTATATATATATATATACCAGGCAATTCCTCTCTGAACAAGGAACACAGCAACCACAGATGATCATTTCAGCCTTCACTGGACCTCGTCAGTGAGGTGTAGCCATATTCCTCTAAGCACACTGTGAAAGGAGTCCACGTCTGGTTGCCCCTTTTTCCCCATAGGGAGACTAAATACATACAGAGAGAAGTGCACTAACAGGAACGAACAACCAGCTCAATACCATTGTTAGCCTGTTCTATGGCTATTTACCACCTGGGTGCAACTTCTTTTAGCCCAGTAATGCTTTTCACAGAGTAGAACTTTACTGTAGTATATCAGTCTGATCCCGCCTATTGCGGTCAGTCCAGCACCGAAATACTAGGCAATTCCTCTCTGAACAAGGAACACAGCAACCCCAGATGATCGTTTCAGTCTTCACTGGACCTTGTCAGTGAGGTGTAGCCATATTCCTCTAAGCACACTGTGAAAAGAGTCCACGTTTGGTTGCCCCTTTTTCCCCATAGGGAGACTAAATACATACAGAGAGAAATGCACTCACAGGAACGAATAACCAGCTCACCATTGTTAGCCTGTTCTATGGTGATTTACCACCTGGGTGCAATTTCTTTTAGCCCAGTAATGCTTTTCACAGAGTAGAAATTTCCTGTAGTATTTCAGTCTGATCCCGCCTATTACGGTCAGTCCAGCACCGAAATACCAGGCAATTCCTCTCTGAGCCATGACGAAGCCCCTATATGTTGGAGCAAATAGGGGAGAAACATGCGTTGGCAAGCTCCTTTTAAATGGCCTTTCTGTACTCTTTGCTACCCAGCATTGATTTGGCACAGCAAACGCTCATAAGCTCTTTTGGCACAGGATGGTAAAGGTATAATGCTACTCAATGTCTAGGTAACTGGATCATTTATCAAGGAAAGAATACAAGTTAATACTTCATCCATGCAGCACAAGTGATGATCAACTTTGACCAATCTTTATCTCAGGAGGAGAAAAGTGACGCAAGAGGGGTTGCATCTACCTGGGAGATCGGGTCTGAAAAAGTGTGCAGGCAGTTAAGGACGACCTCGAGATTGGGGTCCTTCAGGCACTCAGCTGTCTCTTACAAGTGTACAACCAGACACGGGTAAGTGGTGTCGAATGAGGACACTGGTGGCTACAGTCATTCTGCCGGAGCTCTGGTAAGAACGCCTCTTTAATTTAAAAAAAAAAAATAAGATTTATGCAACATAGAGTGATTCCCAATGCAAAAAAACATACAAGCTTCAACATGACATTGATGTTAATCAATCTGTAAAGTAAATGTTATAATCTTAAATTATTTCCTGCACCCAAATTCCAAGTTATCTGAATTGTCTCCAATGTTTGATAATGATGTACCGCTAAGAAATAAAACTGATGTAGTTAATTATTTATTAGTGTCTCTTTAAAAAAGAAAGTTATAAGGAAAAGTTTTCTGTACAAAAAAAGAGAATTAACCCCTTAAAGCCTTAGCTTCCAAAGACAAGGGCTATTGAGAAATGGTCACAATCCTTTAAAAAGATTATCAATGATTAATTCACAAAAATCCCCCTAGAGTTTAATAGAGAACTTAGGCCTAGATTTGGAGTTCGGCGGTAGCCGTCAAAACCAGCGTTAGAGGCTCTTAACGCTGGTTTTAGGCTACCGCCGGTATTTGGAGTCAGTGATTAAAGGGTCTAACGCTCACTTTTCAGCCGCGACTTTTCCATACCGCAGATCCCCCTACGCCATTTGCGTATCCTATCTTTTCAATGGGATCTTTCTAACGCTGGTATTTAGAGTCGTTTCTGAAGTGAGCGTTAGAGCTCTAACGACAAAATTCCAGCCGCCTGAAAATAGCAGGAGTTAAGAGCTTTCTGGCTAACGCCGGTTCATAAAGCTCTTAACTACTGTACCCTAAAGTACACTAACACCCATAAACTACCTATGTACCCCTAAACCGAGCTCCCCCCACATCGCCGCCACTCGATTTAAATTTTTAACCCCTAATCTGCCGACCGCCACCTACGTTATACTTATGTACCCCTAATCTGCTGCCCCTAACCCCGCCGACCCCTGTATTACATTTATTAACCCCTAACCTGCCCCCCACAACGTCGCCGCCAGCTACTTAAAATAATTAACCCCTAATCTTCCGACCGCAAAGCGCCGCCACCTACGTTATCCTTATGTACCCCTAATCTGCTACCCCTAACACCGCCGACCCCTATATTATATTTATTAACCCCTAATCTGCCCCCCTCAACGTCGCCGACACCTGCCTACACTTATTAACCCCTAATCTGCCGAGCGGACCTGAGCGCTACTATAATAAAGTTATTAACCCCTAACCCGCCTCACTAACCCTATCATAAATAGTATTAACCCCTAATCTGCCCTCCCTAACATCGCCGACACCTAACTTCAATTATTAACCCCTAATCTGACGACCGGAGCTCACCGCTATTCTAATAAATTGATTAACCCCTAAAGCTAAGTCTAACCCTAACACTAACACCCCCCTAACTTAAATATAATTTACATCTAACGAAATAAATTAACTCTTATTAAATAAATGATTCCTATTTAAAGCTAAATACTTACCTGTAAAATAAATCCTAATATAGCTACAATATAAATTATAATTATATTATAGCTATTTTAGGATTAATATTTATTTTACAGGCAACTTTGTAATTATTTTAACCAGGTACAATAGCTATTAAATAGTTAAGAACTATTTAATAGTTACCTAGTTAAAATAATAACAAATTTACCTGTAAAATAAATCCTAACCTAAGATATAATTAAACCTAACACTACCCTATCAATAAATTAATTAAATAAAATACCTACAATTACCTACAATTAACCTAACACTACACTATCAATAAATTAATTAAACACAATTGCTACAAATAAATACAATTAAATAAACTAGCTAAAGTACAAAAAATAAAAAAGAACTAAGTTACAAAAAATAATAAAATATTTACAAACATAAGAAAAATATTACAACAATTTTAAACTAATTACACCTACTCTAAGCCCCCTAATAAAATAACAAAGCCCCCCAAAATAAAAAATTCCCTACCCTATTCTAAATTAAAAAAGTTACAAGCTCTTTTACCTTACCAGCCCTGAACAGGGCCCTTTGCGGGGCATGCCCCAAGGATTTCAGCTCTTTTGCCTGTAAAAAAAAACATACCATACCCCCCCCAACATTACAACCCACCACCCACATACCCCTAATCTAACCCAAACCCCCCTTAAATAAACCTAACACTAAGCCCCTGAAGATCTTCCTACCTTGTCTTCACCATACCAGGTTCACCGATCCGTCCTGGCTCCAACATCTTCATCCAACCCAAGCGGGGGTTGGCGATCCATCATCCGGTGCTGAAGAGGTCCAGAAGAGGCTCCAAAGTCTTCCTCCTATCCGGCAAGAAGAGGACATCCGGACCGGCAAACATCTTCTCCAAGCGGCATCTTCAATCTTCTTCCATCCGGTGCGGAGCAGGTCCATCTTGAAGCAGGCGACGCGGATCCATCCTCTTCTTCCGTTGTCTCCCGACGAATGACGGTTCCTTTAAGGGACGTCATTCAAGATGGCGTCCCTCGAATTCCGATTGGCTGATAGGATTCTATCAGCCAATCGGAATTAAGGTAGGAATTTTCTGATTGGCTGATGGAATCAGCCAATCAGAATCAAGTTAAATCCGATTGGCTGATCCAATCAGCCAATCAGATTGAGCTCGCATTCTATTGGCTGTTCCGATCAGCCAATAGAATGCGAGCTCAATCTGATTGGCTGGGAGAATCGTGCACGAGCACGTTTTTGAGACCGGCCGCGTCCGTAAGCAACTCTGGTATCGAGAGTTGCATTTGCGGTAAAAATGCTCTACGCTCCTTTTTTGGAGCCTAACGCAGCATTTGTTTAAACTCTCGATACCAGAGTTAAATTTATGGTGCGGCCAGAAAAAAGCCCGTGGAGCGTTAACAGCCCTTTTACCGCCGAACTCCAAATCTAGGCCTTAGAAAATAATTAATTATTCTAAAATATTGTGATTGACTCCTTTATTAGAAAAGGGGTTTAAAAAACTCTGTGCATTGTAAATAAAGGTCACTGAAAGTAGAAATCTACTCTTTACCATTTTAAAGCAGAGGTATTTTATTATCTCAATAAACAGTGAAGGATTGTGTACCCTTTAGATTAAAGGGATATGAAACCCAAACATTTTCTTTTGTGATTCAGACAGATCATACAATTTAAAAAAAAAAAGTTTCCAGTTTATTTCTATTATTAAATTTGCTTTGTTCCCATGATATTCTGTGTTAAATAAATACCTAGGTAGCATCTAGAGCACTACATGGCAGGAAATAATGCTGCCATCTAGTGTTTTTTCAAAATAAAAAAACCTATATTAACACTAAAAGTTACTATAACAATAGCCCTTAGAATTGCTTTTTTTAGGGCATTGCCCTAAAGCGATTTAACTCTTTTTTAAAAAAAAAGAAAGAAAAATACAACCCCATTCAACAAAAAAACTAAAAAAACCTACTCTAAAAAATGGCCTGAAAAGGGTATTTAGTTGTGCATTGTTTTTGGACGGGCATTTGGTATGGCAGTGCCCTAAAGCTCTTTTGCTGACTATTAAACAAAACCCTATTCTAAAAAAAAAAAAAAAACACCCAAAAAACTTGTACTGCTAACCCAAAGATGGTACTCACCAAACTTGAATCAAGCGTCTACGTGATCACAAACTGTGGTGCTCCTTTTCATGGTGGGCCCCATCTTCATCCTGGATGCGGCCCATCTTCTATCTTCATCCTGGCGTCGGTGGCCCATCTTCAACCATCTTCTGCCTTAGCTTTGCTGGGGAAGTCTTCATCCATCTTTGGATCTTTCGTCGCCAACGTCATCTTCATGTGGTCACACTGATGTTTGGCATCCCCTTTGCATTGCTATTGGCTGATTTTCATTTCAAAATTCAAATCAGCTAAAAGAATCAGCTTTTTCTATTGGCTGATTTGATATTAGATTTGAAAATCAGCTAATAGGGATGCAAGGGTACCCCTATATAGGGGTAACTCGCACTCAAACTTCAGTGTGCGACAGGTGACCTCATGAAGAGGATATCGGGGATAGAAGATCTGAAACTAAGAAGACGCATTGGGTGGAAGATGGATGAAGAATTTCCCAGCGGCCATGAAGATAGAAGAGAACTGCCGCCTCCATGAAGATGGGCTACCGCCGCCATCAGAATTAAGATGGGCCCCGCCATGAAGAGGAGCACCTCAGTTGGCGATCACGTAGGAGCCAGATTCGAGTATTATCTTTAGGGTTTAGCTTTATTTTTGTTTTTTAGGTTAGTTTTTTTTTTTTACATTAGTTTTTTTTTAGAATATTTTTTTTTATTGGGTAGCAAAAGAGCTATGTTCAGTTTAGGACACTGCCCTACCAAATGCCCTTCTAAGGGCAATGTCCAACCAAATGCCCTTTTCAGGGAGATCTTTTTTTTAGATTCAGGGTTTTTTAGATTGCTATAGTAACCTTTAGTTTTAGTATAGGGTTTTTTATTTTTAGATTATTCTTTTAAGCGTTTTACTTTCAGTAATGTTATTTTTTTTATTTTCAGTAATGTTTTTTTTTTTTTTTTAAATGTATTGGTAGGTTTTTAAATTTTTTTAACTTAGAGGTTAAGAAGACGCATTGGGTGGAAGATTGATGAAGAATTTCCCAGCGACGATGAAGATAGAAGAGAACTGCCGCCTCCATGAAGATGAGCTACCGCCGCCATCAGAATTAAAAGGTTAGGGGTGTTGAGGGGGTTAGCTCTTAGGATTTGTGTGTATTTTGTGATGGGGCTGTGGCGCTTTAGGGGTTAAAGGTGTAGTGGGGTAGTTTTTAATGTGGGGGTGTGGTGGTTTAGGGGTTAACAGTGTAGCAAGGCAGTTTGCAGTTTAGGGGTGTGGCAGTTTAGGGATTAATAGTATAGTTTAGTACAATTTTTTCCTTTTTGCCAAACTCTTTACACAGACTTTCAAAAAGTTTAAGCGTAAATTGAAATTGTGTTCGAGCTATTGCATTTACTTTCATCTTGTAACATGAACGCACATTGTCGCTCAACAATGCCCATAGAAAACATGGGGAGTGTAAATTACTGTGAGTCCTTGCAAATTAATTTGCGGTTGTTTAAACACCTTGCACTATTTCCTGTCATGTAGTACTTCCGGCATGTTCACTCTACCTACCTAAGTATCTCTCCAACAAAGAATAACATGAGTACAAAGAAAATTTGATAATAGAAGAAAACTGAATCCTAAAAGAAAATCTTTGGGTTTCATGTTCATGTTTCAAGTCTTTTTCTTTATGATTACTCTCAACGGTTATGATTCTAAAGTATTTAGTATGTATATCTATCATAAAGGGACAACACAATCACATATTAGCCCTGAAGCATTTAGATAGAACAAGAGATTCTAATCTGAAAAATGTAAAATATGTCCAGATGTGAAGCATGACATGAGTTCACATGTTTATATTTGTCCAATATGTGCTAATGTATTTGGATCTAAATTAATGACCACCTATGTATGTTTTTATATGAGGAGAACTCCCCTGTGCTTTCTCCAGGCTCTCTGATACGTGTCCAAAAGGGCATTCTGGAAATCACTAATGAGAAAGGTGAGTTGTTTTTTGTTTGTTTTGTTTTTTTGTAATTTTAATTGTTTTTTACTGGTTAATGGAATTATATTGAGAAGATATCAATGATTATGGTCATTAGGTTATGCTGATGTTTACTCTTCCTGCTGTGTATACTGATTGATTTAGCTAATAAAGCTACTGAAAAGAGCTAAGTAGGTGCTGGACCTGGATAAATACAATCACATGATTCACCACCAATAAAATTCTACTCACTCTAAAATAAACCCGGTGTTTGAAGCTAGCTGGCAAAGTTAAAGGGACATGAAACCCAGTATTTTTCTTCCATGGTTTAGAAAGAGCATGCAATTTTGAACAACTATCCAGTTGACTTCTATTATCTAATTTGCTTAATTCTCTTGAAATCCTTTATTGAAAAGCATATCTAAATAGCCTCAGGAGCTGCTGATTGGTGGCTGCACATAGATGCCTCGTGTGATAGCTCACCCATGTGCATTGCTATTTCTTCAACAAGGATTTGTAATGTTGGAATGTTGTTTAAAATTGTATTCTCTATCTGAATGATGAAAGAAACATTTTGGGTTTCATGTCCCTTTAATTATCAAAACACGTTTCCCTGGGTGCAAACTGTATCATTTCAGAAGCAATTTGTAAACTATTTGAAATTTATCAGATGTGAAATGGTAGGTTAACATACTGAGATACTGTGCAGATTACATATTAGTTTATAAGCAGTTTTTGTCATTTAAAATTAGCATTTAAAGTATGTGACAATGTCAATTACTTTTTAAGATGCGTCACAAGACAATCATTTTGCTGTATGAGTAACAGCGCATAAAAATGTCCTAGTGAGTACTAAAAAAGGAGTCTTTTGAAAAAAGTCCTAAGCACATTTCATCTGTCTACGGACAAGCATTCTTAAGTGGATAATGAAAATTTCAAGTTTTACAAGTTATAGGGGTTTGTAGGGGGTCCCTTAAATATTGTGGGGGTTTAATTGAGATTAGTTAGTGGGTCTGTAATATTCTATGGTTATTTTTAATAAGGATATGGAACATGGATCAGCTGCAATAAGTCTTTAATGTACTAAGACCAGGTCATGGTTAGGGATGTGGGGACAGTTTGAAGACCACACATAGCACACCGACATTGAAAATGATTGGGTGTGTTGTGATGTGATACAGCTGAAAAAAATGGCAACCACACAAAAAAATTTGTTTAGTTGTTCAATTACATAGTGACTATGGGCTCGTTTCCATTGAGCCGTAATTCCGTTTGAGTGCACTCGCAAACCGTTAAATAAGCTGTTGGAAGCAATATCTTTTATCGACTGCTTCCAACGGACCATTATAACTCAATTTCGGCAACCGGACTCCGGCTGCCGAAAACATTATCGTGTCCCATACAAAGTATAGGAAGCCGCTAATCTTTAAATAATACCCTGTTTCCAATGACCGCGCAAACCGTAAATACACTGTCGGAGGCTTTAGATACATTAACAAAAATAACACCCAGCTCATATAGGTGCAAAACAGAAAAAAGATGCTATTTGAGACCTTTTTCCCATTGAAATCTAACCCGACATGTCAAAACCCCTCTATCCGCCATCCCCCCACACCGCAATTTATAATAAATGTATTAACCTCTAAACCGCCATGCCCCACAACGCAAACTAGCTATTTAAACTATTAACCCCTAATCCGCAATGCCCCACAGCGCAAACTATCTATTAAATCTATTAACCCCTAATCCGCAATGCCCCCACAACGCAAACTGTCTATTAAATCTATTAACCCCTAATTCGCAATGCCCCCACAATGCAAACTATCTATTTAAACTATTAACCCCTAATCCGCCATTAACCCAAATTGCAATTAACCTAATAAATCTATTATCCCCTAAACCGACAAACCCCACAATGCAAAAAACGAATTACTAAGCCCCCTAACCTAACACCCCCTAAATTAACCCCATTACATAAAAATTACAGTTAAAATAAAAAACCTAACATTACTAGGTTTAAGTTAAGCTAAAATGACAGAAAATAAAAAAGTCTAACATTACATAGAATAATAAACAAAATTATCAAAAATAAAAAAATTAAACCTAATCCCTATTAAAATAAAAAGCCCCCCCCAAAATGAAAACACCCCTTAATCTAATACTAAACTACCAATTCAAGGTACGCGATTACCTATGGCGTCCCTTGCATTCCTATTGGCTGATTTGAATTTGAACAGCCAATAGGATTTCAGTAGCTCTCATCCTATTGGTTGATTTTAATTTGAAGAATCAATCAGCCAATAGGAATGCAAGGAACGCCATATTTAATCGCGTACCTTGAATTCACTATTCAGTGTACGGCGTTGATCCTACAAAGAGGATCCATGGTCCTGGATGAAGATAGAAGAGGTCGTCGCTTGGAAGAAGATATCAGGAACCGTGAGTACCTATCTGTGGGTTAGAGTTTGGCTTTTTTTTTTAATTTCTAAATTTTTTTTATTTTTTAGATTAGGGATTTGGGTGCTGTAAAAGAGCTGAATGCCCTTTTAAGGGCAGTAAAAGAGCTGAATGACCATACAAATGCCCCTTTAGGGGCAATGGGTAGTTTAGGATTTTTTAGTGTTAGTTTTTTTTTATTTTGGGGGGTTTGGTGGGTGGGGGTTTTACTGTTAGGGGGAGGAACTTAGATTTTTTTAAAGGTAAAAGAGTTGTTTAACTTAGGGCAATGCCCTACAAAAGGCCCTTTTAAGGGCTATTGGTAGTTTAGTATTAGATTAGGGGGTGTTTTTTATTGTGGGTGGCTTTTTTATTTTCATAGGGATTAGGTTTAATTTTTTTATTTTTGATAATTTTGTTTATTATTTTATGCAATGTTAGACTTTTTATTTTCTGTAATTTTAGCTTAATTTAAACATAGTTTTTTTATTTTTAAAGTAATGTTAGGTTTTTTATTTTAATTGTAATTTAGGATTCATTTAATTTATGTAATGGGGTTAATTTAGGGGGTGTTAGGTTAGGTGGCTTAGTGATTAATTATTTGTGTTGTGGGGTTTGGCGGTTTAGGGGGTTAATAGATTTATTACGTTAATTGTGATGTGGGTTAATGGTGGATTAGGGGTTAATAGTTCAAATAGTTTGCATTGTGGGGGCATTGCGGATTAGGGGTTAGTAGATTTAATCGATAGTTTGCGTTGTGGGGCATTGCGAATTAGGGGTTAATAGATTTAATAGATAGTTTGCGTTGTGGGGCATTGCGGGTTAGGGGAGGGGTTAATAACTTTGATAGATACTTTGCAGTATGGGGGTTGGCGGATTAGGGGTTAATACATTAGTTATTGTGGTGGGTTGTGGTTGAGATGTAGATATTGCGCATTCATTAGGTGTTTCATTTTATTCTAACAGCGAGCAACGGGTTAAATATACAGCGCTGCACTTGTATGCGGCGCCATATATGCAATAAGTGTAGTGTAAGGTTGGGTTACCATCGTAACCTATTAATGTTTTAGAAATCCGGCATTGGGTGGAAGTGTTAACAGAACGCTAACTTACACCTACACGAAAAGAGCCACCGCTCGCAAAGCGGAAAACTTTTCAATGGAAACCTGGTACTAAAATGGAGCTATAATTTACTTTTAGCTGTTGGTCGCTTCGGTAGCTTACGGCTCCATTTGTAACGGCTCAATGGAAGCGAGCTCTCTGTTTCCTGAAACTAAAGGCTGTAATGTTGTACACTTAGATCCCTTGGTTGTTAGTATTTGTGAGTTGATTGGTTAAGTAGTTCAAACAATGTTTTATATTGTTAGACTTCCTGTCTTTACAAAACTTTACCTAACATGTTAAGTATGTAACTAAGGGTTTTGGTTTCTAAAATTGTTAGAATAATGTTAAAACTTTAGATAATACTGAATTTGAGGTGAACTGGAGATGTCTATCAGCCTGGTATCTAATGTTAAACTGAATTGCGTCATAATGGACCTCATATGAGTTATGTGAATAGTGTTCATATAAAAGGAACACACAACTGTGAAACAGTAAACAACAATATAAGCCAATTGTACTTCCAACTTAAAAGTAGATGGGATCAGATTGCAATCTGTAAATAAATAAGTATAACTTCTAATGAGAATGACTTTAAATACCAACATATAAAGGGAACTTATGATAAAATTCCAATGCCAGGCAGCTTATTGAGTAAAATACTGAACGAAAAGGCAAGGACTCGCTGGTCTTAAACAAATTGCTGTTTGGTGCTTTGTTTTTGTTATATATATATATATATATATATATATATATATATATATATATATATATATATATATATATATATATATATATATATATATATATATATATATATATATATACACATATACATACATATACAATGTATCTTTAGCTCTAGCTTTAAAGTATAGTAAAGGGATGCTAAATCCACATTTTTTCTTTCATGTTTCAGATAGAGCATGCAATTTTAAGCAACTTTCTAATTTACTCCTTTTATAAATGTTTATTCGTTCTCTTGCTGTCTTTATTTAAAAAGCAGAACATTAAAGTTAGGAGCCGGTCCATTTTGTGTTCAGAACCTGGGTTATGCTTACTTATAGGTGACTAAATGTAGCCACCAATAAGCAAGTGCTATCCATGGTGCTGAACATAAAATTGTCTGGCTCTTTAGCGGTACATTTCTGATTTTCAAATAAATATAGCAAGAGAACAAATTAAAAATGTATAATAGGAGTAAATAGAAAGTTGCTTATAATTGCATGTTCTATCTAAATCATTACAGACAACATTTGGGTTTAGTATCCATTAAAAGTCACTTTTCATATATGCATCAAAATATTTTCATTGGATTGCAAATGATCTGCCAACAAATATTTAAAACTTTAATTTTGTTTGTAAGATTTATACTTTTCTTTGCACATTCATGCTTTTTTTAGAGCATGTCATTTTAGCACTAGCATTTCTCTGTATTTGTGTTTACCACATATATTTAAAATGGAATTAAAGTGATATAGTACTGTATATGACAAAGTGCAGGACTGGGAAGGGCTCAAAATTGTATATGTATTTATGTATATTTATATGTTCGTGTGTGTGTGTGTGTACATATATATATATGTGTATATATATATATATATATATATATATATATATACATATATGAATGTGTATATATTTATGTGTGACTTTATGTTTGCAAGTGTGTGTATATATATATTTATTAATTAGCCGGTGGCCCAACACTCCAGCCTCTGTGGTGTAATACCAACCTGGGTGCAATCCTCAAAAGGCTGTACTGTAGATATTTATGGTAAAGAAGTTAATTCTCAGGAATTTTTGTTTCAACAACTGCTTGAATTTATTCTGAATACATCAGAATTTAAATATAAATAATCATAGTCAACGTTTTGGCTCTTATTTTAGCCTTCTTCAAGACAAGTATTATCTATAAAAAATAGAATATGAAAAATGAAACTTACATAGTATATAAAAAGTGATGACATACAACAGAAACACCCAACACCACACTACTCTTTATACAATTTAAAACCAATCAAATAAACTGAAACTCTTATCAGGCCAAGAGGCACAGAAATAACACCCAGTCACAAACTCTGAGCAGTGAGGTCATAACCTCAACAATAATAAAGCAAATAAAATATGCCAGTGTATCCAAATTAATACGAGCTAATTCCCACCTGCTAGACCAAGCTGTCAATCGAATACAGCAAATACAAAAAATACATATGAGCATGACTCATAGCTTTACAATGTAACTGCAAGTATACAAATAAATAAAGGGCCAATAAAGACCCCAGTATATTGTAACAGGATAACGGCAATAGCCTATAATATGGCATAATACGGCAACACCCTATGGAAAACTTTATAGAAAAAAATTAAAAAATAGAGAAAGCAATCTAATATCATAAACAGAGCCCATAATGATAACACATGTGTTAGAACTATGATTGTAACTCTCAATAATACCAATACTGAGAGCACCCCCAAATCAAAATGCATACTACCTCTAGGACCCAGCATGTCCCAACGAGGAAGTAGCGTATCGGGGACAAATGCCAAACGGCATATGGTGCAATCATATACAAAGACAATAAACACTCCTCTCACTGGCCCCAGTGATTAAATTCAGCCTTAGCGGAAAACCACCACACACCAGGTATAGGTCAATTGCCATAATATGCAAACACTGATCCTTTCACTACTATACCAGAGCAAACACTGCCCTGCCGGAGTCACCAATCTTACCACTCGATGTAGGGGAACCAGCAATCCAAACTGCCCCATCAGAATGACCACCTGCATCATGTAAAAAGAGTGGAAACCAAACAGTAAGACACAGGCCACGGAGTGCAATAGAATAAATCCGCTGCACCATTAGATACGTATCCCACCGAAGCATAACCAACTACATACATGTTACAACAACCACTCAAAAGAGCAATAGCGGACGTACAGGTTCCAAAATAACGAGACTTACCATAAATCAGCTATTCAGCCATGCTCCCAGAAGAAAATAAACCTAACCTGCCTGAGCACCCAGCTCCTCCTTAAGTAGCGTCACTCTAGCTAATGGGCAATAGGAATCAGCTGTCCGCAAACCAGACGCTGACAGTTCTCCCACAATATCAACTGGACACAACAGTGTATTCACAGACACTGCAAACTCTAATACAAAAAAACAGAAGTGGTACATAACTATCCAATTTTAGAAATTTAGCCATGATTTTTTAAATATAATTCTTTAAATATAATTTTTTTAAATATAGTACCTTGAGACCAAGCATATTTAGATATACCAATGAGCGATGGGCATATATTAGACAACTAATAGGATAAAATGCTGCTACCAGTTTTAATAGATGATATTTATGTAAAGTCTTAGTAACTTTAAATCTATATATTTGAAATAAGTATTTGACAGATACAGTATATATAGATACACCAACAAACGATGGGCATATTTCAAGGAGTGATTGTAACAAAGTGCTTCTTTAAGTTCGAACAGGTAATATAATAAATAATACCAATGTACAAAACATACACATATGATCATGCATCAAAATCTGAACAAGCATGACACTGTAAATAACTTTATTTTTAGAAGAGTAATTAACTATATATGCCAATAGAAAATAGAGTAATATGCTGTACATAAATAATGAACTGTATAATCAATTTTTAACTCGTATTGATATATCAAATATAATGAATGTGTAAAAGGTTTTCTTTTGCCGGTTGTTAATACTACATCAGTGATTCAACATCAGAAGCTCTCAAATAATATAACAATTGTCTGTCTTTGTAATATTTGCAAACATGTTTGTTCGTTTCTGTATATCATTTATGTTTATTTATGTTCGTTTTACAAATATGTTCATTCACCCCTGTATATATTATGTTTCACGCTGAAAAGTCAGTGATCATTATGTTCGGCAAACAGACACATCCATCAATGTCTGATTGGCCGCGGGCCTGTAGTGACACACAGGACGATTTGAAGCCTATGATTGGCTATGACAAACACACCTACAAGTTCCCGATTGGCCAATAGCCCTTCAAAAGACGAGGGCGGCAAAGAAAAGATTATCCGCTATTTACCTTTGAGAAAGCCCAGCCGCTGACTGGGGGAAACACGTCAGGTACCAGCTGACAGGTCCGACGCTCCGACCAAAGCTTAAACTGCTCCTTCCACTCGGCAAATAAGCAGACAGCCAGGGCATCCGGAAAGCCCTGTTTTTTTACGCTGTTTTGACCAAAACACCTGGAGACACTGACTTCCTAGGCTCCAGTGTGGAGCAGTACTAACGCAGAGGAAAGAGGGTTTTATCCTGAATGCTGTTTTTTACAGTTTTTCTAGTAAGTGCAATATAAAGTGTGTGCAATATATCCTAATAAAATTTACACTTAAGTCTTTTGTGCACTCTCTCTTTTTTCTTTTTACATAACTATCCAATGCTGTGTTGAGATACTCAGCTTGATATCACCTAAACGTAAGACTACCCTAAGTCGACATTTAGAGGCAAATACCCTCCAAATAGCCAGTCGCCCAGACCAATAGAAATGCCGATAAGCACGTCAGCAATCTGTTCAAATCCAAACAGCAACCTAAACATAATAGCAGGAACACAGGAATAAAGTGTTTATTACACTGTAGCATGATGTAAAACAATTTCATATGTAGACACCTGCAAACATGTCCCCTGTGTAGTTAAGGGGAAATCACATAACTATCGCCACAAAATTACAAAACAGACTACCCATCCTCAATGTAAAAACTCTAATAACCAGGATTGTACCAGTCAGACCGGTACCAGCCATTAAGAGACACAGAGCACTGATACCCAGCCCTATGAATGCCTGTTGCAAAAACAAAGAGATGAAGATTGGGTAGATCAGAACCCATAACACAAAAATGTATCTCCCCTATCAAAGGGACAGCAGTTATAGCTTGGAATCTGATCTTAAGGTAGCCATGGGACAACCAGAGGGGACACAGACCTCTTAAGTGCATTAAAACACCTCTTAAGTGCATTAAAAACAATTACTGTGGGAGATGAGTGAGTCAAATGGTCCACCCGTTGTTGTACGAATAGTCAGGGGGTGCTTGAGAAACTTCATGAATATAATATCAATTAGCCGGTGGCCCAGCACTCCAACCTTGGTCCAGCTTGGTCTGGCAGGTGTGAATTAGTTTTTAATAATTTGGATACCCTCTGGCATAGTTTATTTTGCTTTATTATTGTTGAGGTTATGACCTCACTACTCAGAGTTTGTGACTGGGTGTTATTTCTGTGCCTCTCGGCCTGATAAGAGTTTCAGTTTATTTGATTGGTTTTAAATTGTATAAAGAGTAAGTGTGGTGTTGGGTGTTTCTGTTGTATGTCATCACTTGTTATATACTATGCAAGTTTATTTTTTCATGTTATATTTTTTATAGATAATACTTGTCTTGAAAAAGGCTCAAATAAGTGCTGAAACGTTGACTATGATTATTTATATTTAAATTCTGATGTATTCAGAATAAATTCAAGCAGTTGTTGAAACAAAAATTCCTGAGAGTGCCCTTCTTTACCATATATATATGTATGTGTAAAGTGTATTATACTTAAGTTTCAATTAAATACTATAGTATGCTACTAAGTTAAGAATCCTTAAATGTTTCACTTGTGCACAAACAACATTCTGAGGGGTCTATTTTTCAAGCTCCGAACGGAGCTTGATGCCCCGTGTTTCTCTAAAGACCGCTGCTCCATAAACTGTCCGCCTGCTCTGAGGCTTGATTGAGGCTAGCGGCCAATCTGCAGGGGGTGGTATTGCTGGTGCAATGATAAATTTCAACAGCGTATGCTATCGTCATTTATCAATGTGCGGCGGACATGGTTTGCTATAGCGGATCATGTCCATCCGCACAATGATAAATGGACCCGATCATAAATGTTTAACGTGAGCGGGTTATTGCTTGTATTAAGTTTAAAGTAAATTGTTTGTGCTCAAGTGAAACCTGATGTGTGCTAACAGATGGACTTTGGATATCACGACTGCGCTAAAATCTTCTCCCCATAGACTTCAATAGAGCACGCTATGGCCCCTATTTAAGAAAGTTTGGCGGACATGATCTGACAGTGCGGATCAGGTCCGCCAGACCTCGCTGAATACGGCGAGCAATGCGCTTGCCATATTCAGCATTGCACCAGCAGCTCACAAGAGCTGCTGGTGCAACGCCGCCCCCTGCAGACTTGCGGCCAATGGGCCGCCAGCAGGGGGTGTCAATCAACCCGATCGTACTCGATCGGGTTGATTTCCGGCGATGTCTGTCAGCCTGCTCAGAGCAGGCGGACAGGTTATAGAGCAGTGGTCTTTGTGAAGAATATCTATTTTTAAATACAAATATCATTTTCTAGTATGTGAAGAACATTGGAATGTAAAATATTTACATTAAATACAGATTATTAAATATTAAAATTGATTAAAAATTATTTTTCATGTTTTAAGGTATTTGAGTAGAAAGTGTTCTAAAATGTGTGTGTATATATATATATATATATATATATATATATATATATATATATATATATATATATATATATATATATATGTGTGTGTGTGTTTGTATATATGTATATTTTTCAGTGTGCCCCCATATATCCATATATGTATATTACCCCACCCTAGGGCAATTGGCATGGGGACGCAGGTGGAGCTCCATTCCACACTCCTCTTTCCTTTATATTCCCCTTCTTTCCCCTCCTCCATCATTCACACCTTGACAGACTCACGGGCACTTTTATCTTGCATCCAGAGCAAAGTGCTGTTTGAAGTGAACAGTCAAATATGGAGTAGTGCTGCAAAACAGCAGTGCATTGATTGTTAACTAGCTCTCAGGGATTTTTTAACCCCAGTCTGCTAACCTGGGATTTCTGAATGAAAGACGTTCTTATGAGCAACTCACCTTTTTATTACTATATTTCTATGTTGGACCAAGAGAAAAGGAAACAAATTCATTCAAGAGACATTTTACAATTTCTTTTTTTACTTTAGTGTATTTGCCTAATTTAAAATAAAATCTTATGTTAAAATGGCCTGCAGAGACTTCCGGTGGGCAGGACAATACAGCGGCAGCATAGACAGAGAGCTCTGTATTCTGAAGTACCTAATCTATGCCCAAAGAACAATACTGCTATACCCCATGCATTGATCTTGTTTGGCAAGCTGTGGGACAAATGTGAAGGGCAGCCAACACCAGCCCTAGCCTCCGGAGGTCCAGTAAGAGCAGCGCGAAAAGCCTTCAACGCCATCTTGGATAGCAGCTACGCAGCAACGGCTCTTGACTGCAGTGCCTATGAGCTCCCAACCGGCCCAAGATAAAGCATCACAAAACAGGGTAAGAGTGAGCCCGCTTCACAGATCACCAAGTTCAGTAAAAACAAAAACTGGTAGAAATTGCATTTACAATCCGGGCTGCAAATAAAGTAATACAGCTATCTAATAGCAGAGCCCTTACCTTCCACTAACCATTAGAGGACAACCTGAGAAGTAGTCACTTACTGGAGGAAATTAACCCTTAACTAGCTGTTGTTTCACTTCAGGATATAAAGTAACTGTACCTCCCTGGAGACACATAACCCTTATTCCAAAAGGCTAATATACCAAGTGCTAGGGTGAGGTGAGAGGGGAGGAAGGGACTTGGAGGAAAAAATATATAGGGGTCATAAACTAACCAATTCATAAGACATAACACAGAAGGAGGTGAAACCTTTAGCCATCTTACACAACTAGTCTATCTAAGCCTTATTCTGATCTTTAAAGGTTATGTTTTGATGATTCACTATTTGCTCCTGAATTCATTACTGACTCGGCCATTTGGTCAGATGACTACCTATCATCTCCTCTCCACTTTGCTGCGAGGTGTTATATAATTCAGTTACTTCAATATCACCTGGCACAAATCAAATCTCTAGCCTCTGTGTAACGCTATCTGCCAGTGATATCAAACTCATCCCACTGCATCTATTTGTCTCTTCACTTGCTTTATTGCTGTCATCCATGAAAGTGGATAAATACTTTCAAAAGAAAATTGTTGCAAAAGAAACTGTTGCAAAAGAAAATATGAGCTATAAAACAAAAGCAGCAGACAGAAAGCAAAGACACACAACCAAAGTCCACACCGAGAGCCACCAGCAGATAGAACACTCAGCTGCCCAAATGGGAGAGCAGACGTCGTTTTTGCAGGAACTGAAATCATCTTGGAATCTTTGCAAGTGGCAGTAGATACTCTAACAAGTGAGGTATGCCAGTTCTCCTCCCGTCTTACCGTGGCAGAATCTCGCATATCTAAGGTGGAAGAAAGGCAAACAAATTCAGAATCCTCTCTCAGACAGCTCCATAAAGAAAACCAACATTTACAAGATCAAATAGATGACCTGGACAACAGGAGCAGATGCAACAAACTATGTATAGTGGGTGTCCCCAAATCGGTAAAAGGGAAAGACCTCCTAGAATTTACTGCTCTAACTTTTCATAAACTGCTAGGTATGTTGCCAGACATACTACTAATCGATGTAAAGAGGGCTCACCCGGTAGGCCCTGAAAGAACTCTGGAACATGCAAAAATGAAACCTAGACAGGTTATTTACAAGTGCCTGACTTTCCAGGAAAAAATTAGAATGCTACATGCATATAGAGCACGAAAAGAAGTAATCTATGAGGAATACAGACTACTACTCTTTCAGGACTTCTTGACTGAAGTCACAAAGCAAAGGAAAGAATTTACCCCACTATGTTCCTGTTTTCATGAGCAAGGCTGCCAGGTGGCGCTACTGTTTCCAGCTAAGCTTTGCCTTCAGATACCATCAGGAACCAAATTATTTCACTCCCCCAAAGCCCTGCAAAGCTACCTAGCTACGGAAGAGCAACAAGCCCCAACCTGAACTTTTACTAACGCCAATTGTGTGGCACACAGATCATACTGAAGCCCCTTGGATGACTATGGAAACTTTACTTTTAACCGCTTCACAAGGTTTTCTTACGTGCTTGCTCACCAAGCAACCCCAGAGGAATGGGGGTAACAACTCTACTCCACTAACTGAGGATTTCGGTTCAAAGGTTCTGCAGACTCCACTTCAAACTCACATGAGCCTGCAGAAAGTTATAACTGAAATGTTTATTCAATACGTTCATGTTGTTAAAAGCTTTTGTTTTGTTGTGTGGTTGGTTGTGGGGAGGGGAATGCAATTTGTTCATTCTATGCATTTTGGGTACAGACATGAAAAACATTGGAGATGCACATAGCAGGAGGAAGGTCAAGAGCGTAGGCCACAGGATTAACCCGTTGGAGTATTCGAAAAGGACCAACATAATGGGAAGCCCGGATGGTGCGGGCAGATGCCTACGATCAGCCTGGAACTTTTGGTGCTGCATAGAACGATGAAGGCAATCCTGAATCTGCACCCACTTGGAACGGAGTTGCCGGAGATGCTCCTCCAAAGCTGGAATATCCTGAGACATGAATGAATCGGGCAACAAGGATGGTTGAAACCCATAATTCGCCATGAACGGGGATAACTTGGAGGAAGCATTAATAGCACTATTACGAGCAAACTCTGCCCAAGGTAACAGTTCAGACCAATTATTGTGGTGATCTGAGACATAGCAACGGAGGAACTGTTCCAGAGCTTGATTAGACCGTTCCGCAGCCCCATTGGATTGAGGGTGATATGCTGAGGAGAAAGAAAGCTGGATCCCCATTTGAGCACAAAAGGAACGCCAAAATCTGGAGACAAACTGGCCACCCTGGTCCGACACTATCTCCTTGGGTGACCCACATAAATGGAAGACCTCCCGGGCAAAAATTGAAGCAAGCTCCTGAGCGGTAGGCAGTTTCATCAAGGGAATGCAATGTGAAATTTTAGAAAAAACATAAGGATAACAGCATTGCCATTGGAAACAGGGAGCTCAACAATAAAGTCCATGGAAAGATGTGTCCAAGGATGCTCACCATTAGCAATAGGTTGAAGAAGACCCACAGGAAGACGTCGAGGAGTCTTATTCTATGCACAAACTGAGCAGGAGGCAACATACGCAGCAACATCAGAACAAAGACCTGGCCACCAGAATTGTCGAGTGACAGACCAAATCATTTGGTTCTTCCCTGGGTGACCTGCGGCTTTAGTATAGTGGTAAGTGTGCAAAAGTTTAGTTAGAAGATTCTCAGGAACAAAACACTCAGGAGGTGCATTGGTTTGTGCAGCCAGGATCTCCTCCCCCAAGGGAGAAGTCAAATTAGTACTTATGGTAGCCAAAATATGGTCAGGAGGTATAACAGGAGTAGGTAGAGACTCCCCCTTGGACAGAGGCGAAAATTGTCGAGAGAGGGCATCAGCCCTAACATTCTTACTACCAGGCAGGTAGGAGACCACATAATTAAACCGAGACAAAAATAGCACCCATCTGGCTTGTCAGGGCGACAAGCGTTTTGCTTCAGATAGATAAGTTAAATTCTTGTGGTCAGTAAGAATGAGATCTGGCACGCTAGTACCCTCGAGAAGATGCCTCCATTCCTTGAGTGCCAAAATTATGGCCAGTAATTCCCTGTCGCCAATTTCATAATTAGAGAAGAAACCACACAGATGCAAGGAACTGTTAGGCATAGGACGTTGAGACAAGAGGGCACCTACTCCAGTCTCAGACGCATCAACCTCAAGAACGAAAGGCAGGACAGGGTTAGGATGAGCCAGAACTGGAGCGGCAGCAAAGGCAGTCTTAAGACTAACAAAGGCCTTAATGGCAGTAGGTCACCAATGGAGTGGATCATTCTCTTTATGGGTCATGTCTTTGATAGGTTTGACCAAGGAAGAAAAGTTTTTAATAAACTCTCTATAGTAATTGGCGAACCCCAAAAACGTTGAATAGACCGAAGATCAACTGGACGAGGCCACTGCAGAACTGCAGATAACTTGTCAGGATCCATGGAGAACCCTGCAACGGAGATAACATAACCTAGGAAGGTTACTTGAGTCTGATGGAACTCACATTTCTCGAGTTTACAATACAGGCCGTTCTCACGTAGTCTCTGAAGAACCCGTGTAACATCAGAACGATGAGCCTCAAGTGTGGGTGAGTGTATGAGGATGTCGTCCAAGTACACCACAACACACTGTTGCAACATATCTCATAGGACATCATTAATAAATTCTTGAAAAACAGCAGGAGCATTACATAGGCCAAAGGGCATTACAAGATACTCATAATGCCCGCTCCTGGTGTTAAATGCTGTTTTCCATTCGTGGCCCTCCTTAATCCTAACGAAATTGTAAGCTCCTCTCAAATCAAGTTTAGTAAAGAGAAGACCATAGCTCCCTTGAGGCGGTCAAAGAGTTCCGTAATGAGCGGAATAGGGTAAGCATTCTTAATGGTAAGACGATTAAGACCCCTATAATCGATGCATGGTCTTAACTCGCCACCCTTTTTCTTCACAAAGAAGAAGCCAGCCCCTGCAGGAGAGCAGGATTTGCAGATGATCTCCCATGACAGAGCATCTGTAACACACTCCTCCATAGCACAATTTTCTGCAACAGACAGAGGGTACACCCGGCCCCGAGGAGGAATGGCTCCGGGTTGCAGGTCTATGGCACTGTGACGAACCAAGGTTATCCAACCCTGCGCCAGTCACTTATTTGGCACAGAAAGGGTTATCAGCCCCCCAATAGGTCACAATCTAGCCACACCAGGCAAGCTTGTTATTCAGTTTAGTGGGTGCAAGGGTTAACCACACTCCCTAGTCTGTACTAGACATAAGAGAAATGCCCAAAACTCCCTTTTAATGCCACCCACACTAAACCAACAATCCTATAGCTCCAATACTACCACAACTTAAAATGTATTAAAGGGGAAAATCCTAAGAAAAAACCCAGACTTTACAAATTAACTCTCTGAATACAATTTAGCAGAAAATAACCTAAATTATACAGTTCTAATATTCCAGTCTCTTTCAGTAACGTGGTTCAATTATTAGACAAAGGCCAAACTTAATAAAGGAATTATTTAATATGCCAAAAATATTATGCACAATGCATTATTAATAAAAAGTTGTTACAAATTAAATTACACACGCAAACAGTGTTTTAAAATAAAAGGAGAAAAACAGAATTGAATACTTTCCTAGTTTTCAAAATCTGTGCCAGGGGCTGGCATGAAAATGATGGCTCCTTACTTCTGCAGAACAGCTCCCCTTGTAAGAATGACATTCAATAGACTAATTTCTTGCCTGAAATTATACAATCCATTATAATTTCTGCTAGGTAACTCCGCTTTCATATATACCTATCAGGAATCTCCTAGTTTCATTGGGAGAATCAATTTGAGACCAGATATGACAGATTTCCCTTCATTTAATGTCATTACAGTTTCACACACATATGTACATAATATACTAATGTCCTTTCAGTGACCTGGTCAGTTTTTGTGATTGAGGCCCTGTTTTGCATCATGCATTCTATTGACAGCCTAAGCCATAAACTCTATCCTGTGTATCTCTGGGACTAAGAGCTTGAGTGGCTTTATGACTCAATGCATGCACAATAACATTTGGTGGAGCTATTTAGGAGGCTCCTGGCACTTCAAAGAAAACACAAGTCACAATTCTTCTTGAAAAACAAATAACTGTTTTGAGTTCAAGCTACACAGAATCAACCCCTTCTTTTCTAAATCCTGAGGTTTTCGTGACAGGCACAATCGTAAGACCAGTGAGGAGGCAGCATACCGGCACGCACCTTGTCAAAAATGTCTAGGAACTCTCGGTACTCCTCTGGCAATTGAGATACTGAAGAAGTGCACAAGACTTTAACTGGTTTCCGAAGACAAGTGGAAATACATTGCGGGGAACACGACAGCATTTCGGACCTGCGCCAGTTGAGACTGGGATTGTGCTTTTGGAGCCAGGGATAACCCAGAACAACAGGAAAATCCGGAGAGTTTATCACCTGGAACTGGAGGGTTTCAAAATGTAGAGCCCCAACAGCCATGGACAACGGAGCAGTTTCGTGAGTAACGAGTGCGGGGCCTGCCATCAATGGCCTCAATAGCAAGCGGAAAAGACCGTGACAAAACAGGAATGGAGTGCTTTGATACAAAAGCACTGTCAATGAAAAAGCCCACAGCACCGGAGTCAACAAGAGCCTGAGTGACTATGGAGGAGTCCACCCAGGAAAGGACAACTGTTACCAAAGGTTTCTCTTTAAGCGGTTCCGGGGACGAGGATAAACCACCCAAGGTTTGCCCCTGACAGGACCTTAGGTGTGAGCATTTCCCGGCCGTGTAGGACAAGACTTCAAAAGGTGGCCCTGTAACCCACAATAGAGGCAGAGCCCCTCCCTCCTCCTAAAGGCCCTCTCTGCCGCGGAGAGACGTGTGAATCCCAACTGCATCGGCTCAGCAGTACCTGGTGACTCGGGACCAGGAGGCATGGGAGGAGAGGGAGGCATTGGTGGGAACGAACACATAGGAGACAAAGGAACAGGAGGCCTCCGCAAGGGCTCCTTGAAAGAGGGCCTCTGAGTCTGATGTCAATTAGGATCAAAAAAGACACCAATGCCTCGAGATCCTCTGGTAAATCTCTGGCAGCAACTTCGTCTTTAATCGCATCAGAGAGCCCATAAAAGAAGGCGGCAACAAGGGCTTCATTGTTCCAACCTATCTCTGTCGCAAGCATACGGAACTCAATAGCATACTGAGCAAAAGATCTTTTACCTTGCTGAATGGACATGAGTCGTTTAGCAGCAGAGGAGGAGTGAGCCGGAACATCAAATACCCTTCAAAAGGAGGCCACAAATTCATGGTAATTTGAAATCACAGGTTTATTAGTCTCCCACAAAGGATTAGCCCAGGCAAGAGCTGTGTCAGAGAGTAACGAGATGAGAAATCCCACCTTAGCTCTGTCAGAGGGAAACGCCTGAGGTAACATCTCAAAGTAAATGCCCACCTGGTTCAAAAACCCTCTGCACTGAATAGGATTCCTCCATATCGCTGAGGTAGAGGTTCAGAACCGGACATGCTTCTGGTAGGCATAGGTGCCGCAGCGGAAACAGGAGCAGCCATAACTTGCGGGACACATTGGGCCAAATGTGCAGTGCGAGTCAGCAGGGTTTGCAGGGCTAGTGCAAATTGATCCAAGCGGTGATCCTGTACATCCATCCTGGAAATTATGGCAGGTAAAGGTGAATTATTAGCAACATCAGGATTCATGGCCTTTGCGTAATGTCAGGGTGCCAGGAATCAGACTAAGACGAGAAGTGCAAAAATAATCACACTTTATTAATAGCAAAAAATAATAAAAAGTTCACAAGTCAAATAACAAGCCAGGAGTCAAAACCAGAGCTGGTAGTCAGACGAGCCGAGTAAGGAGCCAAAGCAAATAGTCAGACGAGCCGGAATCAGGAACAAGGAAAACAGCAGAGTCAGGAACAAGCCAGGGATCAGGAACCAGGAAGGACGTCAGGCAGCCAGGTAATACACAGGAACTCTCACAAACAGGTCTGAGACAACGCAAAGGCAAAGCATACTGAACAGAGGCCCTTTAAATAATAAGTGATGACATCACAATTCTGAGACTGCATCCTGTCTCACACGAATGATGCACACCAGTCTGGCCATAAAAGGAAGTGCAGGAAATGAGCAGCATCCCCCACAATGCACCATAGTCAGGAAGAGAGGTGAGTAAAATGGCTGCCAGCAGCACATGGCAAACAAAACAGGAAAAACATCCGGACGCCAACACAGATCTATGCTCATGTCATTACAGATATTCTGAATGCAAATTCGGCACTATCTGACTACTTTTGCTAGCTATCAAATATCTACCAGGTACGCTCGCCACTATTCCGGCCCAGCATACCTGCTTTTCAATCCGCCGCCCTGGAGGCCGCGGATGCCATAGGAATCAATGGGAGCCTGAAAGCAGTGAAAGCTTATGTTCGCTGCTGCCCGATATCCTATTGATTTCTATGGTAGAATAAAATGTATGTTTACACCTAACACCCTAACATGTACCCCGAGTCTAAACACCCCTAATCTTTCGCCCCGGACACCGCCTCCACCTACATTATGCTTATTAACCCCTAATCTGCCCCCCCGACACCGCCGACACCTACATTATACTTATTAACCCCTAATCTGCCGCCCCAACACCACCGCCACCTACATAAAAGTATTAACCCCTATCCCGCCGCTCCTGGAGCCCACCGCAATTAAATAAATGTATTAACCCCTAAACCCCTGGCCTCCCACATCACTTCAACTTACTAAACCTATCCCACATTGCCATAAACTAAATTAAGTTTAAATATTTTTATTATTATAATATTTCTTGATCATGTACAAAACAGACAAAAAATTTTTTTGAACAAGCTGTATAATATCATGCAACAATTTCCAACATATCTAAATGTTATGTCCCCAGTTCCTCCCATATATCTTAATACGCATATTGGGGTATAGAGGATCCTGCAAAATAAATACATTTTCAAATTCTACAAATCAGTTATTTGTATTGGAATTTGCTCTAAAGAGGTTGTAACATATTTGTCTCTCTGTGAACCTCATAAACCTTAATAAAGCAATAAAAATAGAGTATACTGAAAGGTTCTTATCTCTAATAGTGATCAAATAAACACAGCTCTAAAGAGAGCAGGGGAGGGGAAGGAGAGGAAAAAAGAAAGAGGAGAGAAGAAAAAAAAAAAGGGGGGGGCAGACGACATTCCCCCTCCCAGCGGTCCTCCAAAACTCACAGGAAATACTCCGATTATGTGCTCAAGAATCAGATTGGGTCATATGTTCCCTTCTGGAGGATGTCGAATTACTAATCCAATAGTACCATATTTTCTGAAATGAGGCCCTATTGTTCAAAGTGTCCACCGCAGATTCATACATGGTATAAGTGTAACTGATTTTATTGTGTATCTCCAACCATGGAGGGGAGCCTATCTTCCAATACTTCGCAATGCAAACCCTTGTCACCGTACACAAAATTCTAATAAATGTGTTAATATACTTATGGAATCTATGTGTTCATGTAGTAGCGCCTGGAGAAACCTCCTCTTTGAGAAGCTGACTAATAAGGATGGAGAGTTTCTGCCAGGTCATCTGTATCTCCCTGCAGTCCCACCACATATGTTTATATGACCTTTGTTCCCCGCATCCTCTATAACATAAATTACTACCGTTTGGATACATATGTGCTGTCCTCATTGGGGTAAGATACCATCTAAATATAGTCTTCATGACGTTTTCTTTTAGATCCATACTAATTAATCCCTTATCAGCTCCCTGGATCATTTCCTCCCATTCCTGTACTCCTTTAATTATATTTAGATCTTTCTCCCATGCCATTATTACTGAGGATTTGGTTCTGTGTGGAGGTGTCTGTAGAGAAATGTATATTCAAGAAATGTTGTGTTTGGTCCTTGCCACATGTCTCTAACACCGTAGGTTGCCCGCTTTTTTATTCCTTAAGGAAGGTGTGCAAGGAGGAGCGCAATTGGAGGTAAAGATGCCAGTGGAGTCTTATGGGTGCAATTTGTGCCTGCAGCTGGGTGAAAGGAAGCAACTGTCCCCCCTTCACTACATCTGCCACCCTGTAGAGCCCCTTGTTTTACCATTTGGCAACCAGCATGCGAGACTCACCGCAAGAAGACATCTAATTGGGGTAAGTACAGAGTATTTAGGAAACAGGTCTGCTCGCCTAAGTGTCTGCAACCAAGTCCTTTTAGTTAGGTCTGAAGTATATGCCTTGGTATGAGTCTTAGCTGCGTGAGTAGGATGTGCGTCCCATAAGATTGAGTCTCTATCTTCCTCCCCCCTCAGCTCCATCTCCAAAGACACCCAGGTAGCTTCCTCCGATCTCCTCAGGAGACAGGAGTCCTGGGCTAGTCTAGCCACCTTATAATATTCCAGAAGATCCGGAGCACCCCCCCCCCCCCACACAGCTCTGCTTCTGCAAATCACTTGTTTCGCTATTATAGCCGATTTTGGCCCCCTTATAAAAGCTAAGATGTCAGTCTGTATTTTAATAATATCTGATTTGATCAGTTTAATGGGGAGGGCTCTAAAAAGATACAGAATTCGCAGTAGCATGTTCATTTTAACCAACGCCAATCTCCCTACCCAAGAGAAGCCGCACAGAAGGTCTTTTTTGAACTGATTAAGGAGTGGGGTGTAGTTATATTTATATAAAAGTTGCATCTGGACTGGTAGATTAATGCTCAAGTATCTAATTGTTTTGTTAACCCACCGATACTCAAAGTTAAGTTCAATTATTTTTCGTGTGTGTAGGGGGATGGCCACTGGCAGTAATTCGCTTTTTTCCATATTTATTTTGTATCCTGATATGCTTGAAAAATCGGTCAGTGTCTGATTTAAGTTAGGGAGTGATATAAGCGGTTTGGTAATGGTGAGTAGTATGTCATCCGCAAATAAAGATATTTTGTATTCAGTTTGGGCTACTCGGACTCCCGATATGTCAGGATGGACTCGAATTTTGGCCGCTAGCGGCTCAATACAGAGGGCAAATAGCAAGGCCGACAGAGGACACCCCTGTCTTGTCCCATTTAGTATAGGAAAGAGGCTGGACCTATAACCCCCAGACGTCACCTGGGCCCGTGGATTTGAGTATATTGCCTGTAAAGCAGTCATAAAAGTGTCATCAAAGCCCATCGCCTTCATGACCGTAAGCATATACCTCCAGTCTATTCTATCAAACGCCTTCTCTGCATCCAGTGATAGGACCAGAGAAGGCGTCTGTGTACTTTCTAAATGGTGGATCAGGTTGATCACTCGTCGTATGTTATCCGGGGCTTCCCTATTCTGTATAAACCCCACTTGATCTGGGTGAACCAAGTGTGGCATTATTGGTTTAAGGCGGCCGGCCAAGACTTTAGTAAAGATCTTAAGGTCCTGGTTGATCAAAGAGATAGGGCGATAATTCTGGCATTTTTGTGGTCCTTATCTGGTTTGGGGATCACTACAATCTTTGCATCTAATAACTCCTGAGGGATGGGGTTTCCCTCCAGGATGAAATTACAGAATGTAATCAAGTGAGGAACAAGTGTGTTTTTGAAAAGTTTATAATACTCCCCTGGAAAACCGTCGGGGCCAGCCGCCTTCCCCAGTTTCAAATCTTTAATAGCTCTTAAGATCTCTGCCGTAGTTATCGGAGCGTTAAGGGCATCTTTTTGTTCTGTCGTGAGCGAAGTCAGGTTGCTGTCACCAAGAAATTTCCCTGTTTGAGTTATTGTTTCTGTGTTGTGAGTCACCTTTTCCCCGTCATACAGCTTGCCGTAAAAGTTTGCAAAGGTGTCAACTATTTCCTGAGGATGGGAGGTCAAACCTCCCCTCTCCATCTCTATGGTGGGTATAGCCGAGGCCCTACATCTTTCCCTGATCTTATGTGTCATAAATCTGTCTGGTTTGTTCGCGTAGATAAAGTACTGTGATTTAAGTCGCTGTGCTGCTCTTATGGCTTGTGAATTTAATATTGTTGCTAGGGAATGTCTTTTTTTTTAAATTTAATTTAGCACCCTCGCACTCACTTGACAGAGTATGGCTCCAGGGTAGGACAGTCAGGGACCACATTCTCACTAGAAAGCGATATTTGAAAATAAGACATTTAACAGACTACACACAGACCTTGATCTATGCGACATTTGGAGGTTACGTCACCCTGAGAAAAGAGACTACACCTGTCTTTCCAAAGCTTAAGCAACCCTCTCCAGAATAGGCCTTTTCCTTATTTTTAGCTCCCTTATCCCCCGAGTACAACAAGATAGAATACATAACATTATAATCTCTGACCATGCTCCTGTAGAACTGACCCTAGAATCCTGTTGACCCAAACCTAACAGAAACTCCCTACGTTTTCCCACTTATTTACAAACCTCCGAACCATTTAAAAAAAATTCTTGCACTGTTGGACGGACTTCTATACTGATAACCTGATTCATGTAGACAACCCACAACTATTTTGTGAAACTGCAAAAATAGTACTCACTGGACACATAATCTTCTATGCTGTGGCTATCAAACACAAAACCCAACAGAGGTACATTGAACTTTAAAGAAAACTAGGCCAAACATATCAGTCATACCAAACAGAAAAAAATAACTTCACCTTGAAGTCGATCTCTCTAGGTAAGGCACCAGGCCCAGATGGGCTACCTACTTCTTCAAGCACAAATCTCTCCCACCTTAGTGAAACTTTACAATACTTATTTTCAAGAAAACACCATATCTTCACAAAACTTTTCCTCAGCCCACATCAAATGAACATCAGTTGTTAACATACGCAAAGTAATCCAGGTCATTAATCACTATCAGACCTTGGGGAGGGGTGGTGGGGCGAAGGAGACTCCTGAGGCCTTCTTGTTGTCCTTGGACGCAGAGAAGTCCTTTGACCGTGTCGAGTGGCCTCACTTACTTCACACCATGCAATGTTTTAGTTTTCAGGGCCCTTAATTTGCAAGATATACACACAACCGATGACACGTATACTGGTCAATGGTATATTTTCACCTGACTTCCTCCTACAACGGGGCACTTGGTAGGGTTGCCCACTATCTTCCTTACTTTTTGATATTGGAGCCACTAGCGGTCAAACTTAGGCAAATTTTCCCAGGCATCAATATCCAAGGAACCCCTATCCAGATAGCCCTCTACGCAGATGACATGTTTATCTTTGTTGACAAGCCAAATATATATTTCCCCCACATTCTGCAGACAATATCAGGCTTTGGTAGCTTCTCGGACTATAAAATTAACACGTTTAAGTCTAATATATTGTGTCTAAACAAACACCAGCACTCGCCCTACAACTACCCATTTGTGGAAGCCCAAAACACACTCAAATATCTAGGTATTCCTTTGCACAAAAACCCACATAAAATCTATAATTTAAATATCTCCAAACAATGTGCTATCTTGGTCGCTCAATTACAGGGTTAGATGAACCTTCCCCTAGGCGTATCTGGCTGGATCAGCTTGATTAAGATAGCCATCTTACCCAAGGTTTTATATCGACTTCTTGCCTTGCCCTTACTTATGACCAAGAAGGATTTAACATCTCTATCTAAAGCTTTTAACACCTTTATCTGGAAGGGAAAGAAAACTTGTATAGCAGCAGACAAATTACAACCCCTATACTAAAGTGGAGGGCTAAGTCTTCCAAACCTAAAACTATAAAATTGGGCAGCCGTAATTAGATTGGTTGCAGATTGGCAGCTAAACACATTGCCATTTTGCGATGTGCAACTCGAGCAATCAGTTGCACCACTAGCTTTACCTTATTTGCCTTATGCCCCTCTTAGAAACATTCCACCCCAAATCAAAGACAATCCTCTATATAGGAACCCTCTAAAAGCCTGGCATATGACATTTTGATACTTAAGAATAAAAAACCCTACACCCAAATTCATCCCAATAGTGGGAAACGAGGAGTTCCTGGTGGGAAATGCCTCGGAACCATTTCATTCTTGGAAACACCTTGGAATGAGAACAATAGTATTAGATCCATTATTGCACACGGTAAAAACCTTCCATGAATCACAGAGACAGCTCAACATCCCTAGCAAACACTTTTACGCTTATCTTAAACTTAGACACTATATTAATGACCTACTGAGAAAAAATCCAGAGTTTTGGTACTCTTCTCCCTTCTCTATTTCACACGCATTATTCCGAATGGGGATCTTTTCGTCCTCTGAATTCTATAAACGCCTGCTAAATCAAAGAAATGATCATGCAGACTAAAGGTATCACTCCACTGACCATGACACACATCTCAACTCTAGACATAAAACTTAGCCTAGAAAGGGCGAAAGCTGCAACACCAGCCATTTCACTTAGAGAGGCACAAATTAGAATTCTGCACAAGGATTACATCACCCTGGACCGATTAGCCAAATGGAATCCTCATCACCCTAGAACCTGTGTTAAATGTCATAGTGACTCCCCACATTTCGAACATTATTTCTACTATTGTCCACTGATCAGACAGTTCTGGGGACATCTTCAATACTGGCTTAAGATTACATTTAGGTTGGACATCAAACTTGATTTAGACAAAATAATCCTCTTCCTATGGGATGACTCATAAAAAACTACACAAATTGCTAACATTATGCATTTTACTAGCAAGACATTGGGGCCAATTTATCAAAGCATCAACTATGTTACATTCACCGGCATTGATACACTTGCCAGACAGACGGACCTGAATACATTCTCCTTATTTATAAAAAAAAAGCCGTCAAAAACATGCGCGTCAAATACGATTCGAAGAGCATCGGACTGGTGTTAACTAATAGTCATCAATGTCGCGGTTATTCAGGTTTTTCCCAACTTTATTTATACCATTTCATTACTGTTCAAGAACAAGCACATTTCTCTAAAGCTAATCTTTTATTTTTCTACTGTTAATGTCCAAGAAATAGATAGATTTATACCTCAAAAAACAATATCTCATAAAAAGTTATTTTTATATTTATTTGTTATATGATAATTTCACAGAAATTAATGTGTATTTGTATTTCTAGGAGTCATATTTTTTATTTATTTTTTAAATTATTATTAATGCTAGAATTTGTACATATATTCTTGCACATACTTTTATATATATATATGTGTGTGTGTGTGTGTGTGTATGTGTGTTATGTCAGAAATCTTTTGCAAACATATTTACATGTCCCTAAGTTCCTTTTTTGTTGTTCTAAACAATGTTGTCTGTTGTATCTCTGTGTTTATTTATACCACTATATGTATATAGTATAAATGTATTATTATTCTGAGCAGGAATAATTGTGAATATAACATGTAATCATATGTATTTATTTGCAATCAATGGATATTCAAGGGGATAGGAAAGTAAAAATTTAAGATGCATGATTCAAATAGAGCAGGTCATTTTAAAACACTTTAAAATTCACTTCTATTTTCAAATGTGCTTTGTTCTCTTGGTATCCCTTATTGGAAAAGAATGTGCACATATCCTACACTAGTGGGAGCTAGCTGCTGATTGGTGCCTGCACACATTTGTCTCTTGTGATTGGCTAAATAGATGTGTTCAGCTAGCTGCCAGTAGTGCAATGCTGTTCCTTTAGCAAAGGATAACAAGAGAATAAAGCAAATTTGATAATAGAAGTAAATTGGATAGTTGTTTAAAATTGTATGTTCTATTCAAATTATGAAAGAATATTTTGAGGTTTCCTGTCCCTTAAGGAGCTGGGCCAGATTTCTCCCTGCACCTGTCTTACCCCTCCTGATTGCAATCTATATTTAAAAAACACCCCTACACAGGTGTTATAAAATGGGCTGGCATATAAGATGACATTCCTTACTGAAAAAGAAATTCAAGAGAAGGAAGAAATACACTGAGCATATCATGACAGTAAAGAGGTGATTTTAATTTATGCTGTATCTGAATCATGACCATTTAAAATTAAGTGGGCTATCCCTTTGAACTATCAGCTTAAGATTTTATTGAATCAAACATCAATTGGAATTTTAAAATCCTTGTCTAAAATATTACACTGTGTGTCCTAAATTCAGCATCAATGTTTATTTTTAATACTAATTTCACATATACATACTTTCAAAGTATAATACACAATGTAACAAATGGCACTTACAAGTTCTGATGAGTGATCAATGACACAAGTATCGAGCAATTTAATTCGTTAGTGATAGTTTATAATTTGTATTTGAATCAGATTGGCAGATGTCATAAATCATGTGATTATGCATATTCCAATCAAAAGTCATGGAAAAATTCACTAGTGTGTGTGTTATTTAGGAGTCTGCGTTATAATTGGTGCGAAAAGTGTTGAGTCAAATATGGCGCAAAGTGTTGAGTGGGACTTGTATTACATGGCTTAAACATGGTGCACATAGATTTTTCACAAAAAAAATAAAAAGAAAGCTAGCTATATTATGTTGTGTATTTATTTCATTTGTATCTCTATATCTATTAGTGCAACAAATTTGGGGCAAAACTGCACCAAATATGTAGAAATAATTTCTTTCATGTAATTAGCAAGAGTCCATGAGTTAGTGACGTATGGGATATACATTCCTATCAGGAGGGGCAAAGTTTCACAAACCTCAAAATGCCTATAAATACACCCCTCACCACACCCACAAATCAGTTTTTACAAACTTTGCCTCCTGTGGAGGTGGTGAAGTAAGTTTGTGCTAGATTCTACGTTGATATGCGCTCCGCAGCAGGTTGGAGCCCGGTTTTCCTCTCAGCGTGCAGTGAATGTCAGAGGGATGTGAAGAGAGTATTGCCTATTTGAATTCAATGATCTCCTTCTACGGGGTCTATTTCATAGGTTCTCTGTTATCGGTCGTAGAGATTCATCTTTTACCTCCCTTTTCAGATCGACGATATACTCTTATATATACCATTACCTCTACTGATTCTCGTTTCAGTACTGGTTTGGCTTTCTACTACATGTAGATGAGTGTCCTGGGGTAAGGACAAATCTCTGCTCTTTCTGTTCTTTTCCACAGAAAGATTGCTAGTCTTCCTGATATTCATTGTTTTGTACAGGCTTTGGTTCGTATAAAACCTGTTATTAAGTCAATTTCTCCTCCTTGGAGTTTGAATTTGGTTCTGGGGGCTCTTCAAGCTCCTCCGTTTGAACCTATGCATTCGCTGGACATTAAATTACTTTCTTGGAAAGTTTTGTTTCTTTTGGCCATCTCTTCTGCTAGAAGAGTTTCTGAATTTTCTGCTCTTTCTTGTGAGTCTCCTTTTCTGATTTTTCATCAGGATAAGGCGGTGTTGCGAACTTCTTTTAAATTTTTACCTAAGGTTGTGAATTCTAACAACATTAGTAAAGAAATTGTGGTTCCTTCATTGTGTCCTAATCCTAAGAATTCTAAGGAAAGATCGTTGCATTCTTTGGATGTAGTTAGAGCTTTGAAATATTATGTTGAAGCTACTAAAAATTTCCGAAAGACTTCTAGTCTATTTGTTATCTTTTCCGGTTCAAAGAAAGGTCAGGAGGCCTCTGCCATTTCTTTGGCGTCTTGGTTAAAGTCTTTAATTCATCATGCTTATGTCGAGTCGGGTAAAACTCCGCCTCAGAGGATTACAGCTCATTCTACTAGGTCAGTTTCTACTTCCTGGGCGTTTAGGAATGAAGCTTCGGTTGATCAGATTTGCAAAGCAGCAACTTGGTCTTCTTTGCATACTTTTACTAAATTCTACCATTTTGATGTGTTTTCTTCTTCTGAAGCAGTTTTTGGTAGAAAAGTACTTCAGGCAGCTGTTTCAGTTTGATTCTTCTGCTTATAATTTCAGTTTTTTTCATTATAAGATTTAAACTTTGTTTTGGGTGTGGATTATTTTCAGCGGAATTGGCTGTCTTTATTTTTTCCCTCCCTCTCTAGTGACTCTTGCGTGGAAGATCCACATCTTGGGTAGTTATTATCCCATACGTCACTAGCTCATGGACTCTTGCTAATTACATGAAAGAAAACATAATTTATGTAAGAACTTACCTGATAAATTCATATCTTTCATATTAGCAAGAGTCCATGAGGCCCACCCTTTTTGTGGTGGTTATAATTTTTTTGTATAAAGCACAATTATTCCAATTCCTTATTTTTTTTATGCTTTCGCACTTTTTTCTTATCACCCCACTTCTTGGCTATGCGTTAAACTGATTTGTGGGTGTGGTGAGGGGTGTATTTATAGGCATTTTGAGGTTTGGGAAACTTTGCCCCTCCTGGTAGGAATGTATATCCCATACGTCACTAGCTCATGGACTCTTGCTAATATGAAAGAAATGAATTTATCAGGTAAGTTCTTACATAAATTATGTTATTGTCCCCTTGCTTTGTAATGAGAGACAAAGTTGTAGCATAATCCATAAGTAGTAATGTATTTTTCATTTTTATCCCTATATCTACTAGTGCACCAAATGTGTAGCAATAATAATATTGTTTGATTTAGAAAGGGTATACAAATTTAATAAAGTTTCTAATTTTCTTTTATTTTGTAATATACTTCATTCTCTTGCAGCATCGAACATAAGCTTTCTGTGTTTTCAGACTCCCATTGACTTCTATGGCATCCGCAACCTCAAGGGTGGCGGATTGAAATTTAGGTATGCTGATTTGGAAAAGAAGCAAGCGTAAATGTAGAATTTTTTATATCTTTGTGAAAGCTTCATAATAGTGTTGAATAGGAGGGTGAATTAACACAATTCTGCTCGAATACCACTGTTTTCAACTCGCATCAATGTGCGTCGGATTGAGATCATGTGATCGTATTTTACGTCACAAGCTTCAACATTTGCCAATCTTGAAGATTTGATAACTATGGCAGATCAATCTTCCGACAATTACAAAGCGGAATTCCAGCGTATTTTCAGTTGACGCTTTGATAAATAGGCCCAATTGTATACTGTGCAGATGGATTACCAAAAAAGCACAGACAATAGCGCAATTTAGAAACCTCCAACAATACGACACAGAACTAGACACTAAGCGCAGGCTCAACCCCTTCCTTAAGAAATGGCAGCCTCTACTGACGACATTTACGCCTCCAATGCACAGACAGATATTACAACGGTTTCTTCAACATGAACTGATGTTATCAGTCATTCTAAGAGGTGAATGGGCCTCGCTTACGGAGACTGTAGATAGTCATCCTACTGAGATAAATCTAGAAGAACTGCTATTCTGAGCCTACCCCACCCTAGGGCAATTGGCATGGGGACGCAGGTGGAGCTCCCTTCCACACTCCTCTTTCCTTTATCTTCCCCTTCTTTCCCCTCCTCCATCATTCACACCTTGACAGACCCACAGGCACTATTATCTAACGAGACAAGTGATCAGACAGCTGAATTTAATAAAGTTATGTTTATTGTTTAAATAGTTTGAAATAAATGTTGTAAAATTGAGACACGGTCTTCATCAAGACGTACAATAATCAACTCTCCAACATCGCTATGGGAGAAGCTAGCTGTGGAAGAATTCTTCTGAGAGGATTTCACTGGATAATATGTGAACTTACTAGAAGAAAGATATTTATGGACAGGTGCTTATCCTATCTTAATGATAGTCTTTGTATTATATGCCACTTTAAAACTGTAATAAGGTTTTATGTATCTATGTTTTGATGGATGTGTCTCTATTAATAAAAAGAATTAAAAAAAAAATGTCCTGCAGAAAATTTTTCACTAAAAAAAAACTCATTGCAGAAAGTGAAAAAGGTTCTGCCTCCGGGGTAATGATAATAGAAATAATTAACTGAACAAGGACAAATTAAGATAAGCTTGTCAGCTTTGAAATATTAATAGGGTTGCCACCTCGACCATGTTTTCTTGGACACTTATGAGTTATACATGCTGCAGGGTATGCAGACAGGAACATGAATAGTGCAGTCCAGTGTCAATATTTGTGTGCTTTCCAGGGGTGCAGTTCATGTTCCCCTCTGCACACCCTGCAGCATGTGTAACTCATAAGTGTCCAGAAAGCATTGCTGAGGTGACAACCCTAAATATTGAGAAACAAGAGCAAGATTACAAAAAATTCACTAGGTCAATAGAGTCTTTATGAATTCCACATATTGGGCATAAATGTAGGTGTAAACTACTGAAGAACCTTCTAGAATGCCTATGTCCAGCCCCTTGAGACACTTTTCGTTCTAACCAGTGAGAGTACCATAACAAAACATGCAAATATTTTACAATACTAACATTTGCATAAACCACTGTGCAAGAAGCGTTCACAAAGTGTAGTCATTTCTGATTTTCCTTGTTGTATTGGGCACCTCAAAAACTATATATGTTAAGAGAAGGAACTGCAATGCTCATGTATTTTGTGAATTAACTCACCTATACAACGTAGACCATCTGCAACCTCATGTGCATAAATATCAATGGCCTTAACGTCCACTAACTAAAGTGAGGAAAACATAGGTGAAGAAATACTTAATGAATTTCAAACATGATCTCTTCTTTACAATGAGGCCCATCGGCAATCTTACTAATATCAATGACTCTAGCCTACTTATGATGATTAAAATATACAGGAGGAGATTGAAGGTTGAAAACATAAGGTTTGGAGTAACTTGATTGTAGTTAATTTAGTGACATAAGGCAGTACACAATTTAATTTGGTTAGGATGAAGAGAAATTATTACAGGAGAGATGGTAAACCTCTCTAAATAGGTGGGTTTTCAATGAGTTTTTAAAGAGTGCCTGAAACTATACAAGGTTGGAGTCTCATGGAGCAGGGTAGAGAGTCACAGAAGATAGGAGCAACACATGAGAAGTCTTGGAGGTGAGAGATGGACTTATTAATAACAGGATTGAAGAGACATAAGTTACAAGTCAATTGAATGGCAGATTGGAGATTATTTGGAGATGAGTGAGGAAATATAGTTGGGCGTGCAGTTGTTGAATGCTTTGTAGGTCAGTTAGTATTTTTGTAGTTTCTTGGGAAAGGAAAGGGTGATTTCTAGCAATGCTGCATAGGTGTGCATGACAGGATTTGGTAAGCGCTTGTATACATGGAGTGAATGTGAGTTTGGAGTCACCAAAACAGCAGAACATGGATACCATTTGTAGAACAGAGCCTCCTACAGTAAGAGAAATATCAGTCCTGGAGTGTTTATGAGGGGGGTAAAAACAAGATCAGAGTGAATATGAAAAGCAGGGAAACTTCTAGGGCTAGATTAACCCCTTAATGACAACTGACGTACCAGGTACGTCATGCATTAACAAGCAGTTAATGACAATGGACGTACCTGGTACGTCAGTTGTCTAAGAGAGTGCTGGAAGCGATCGCAATCGCTTCCAGCAGCTCTCAGGGTATTGCAGTGATGCCTCCATATGGAGGCATCCTGCAATACCTTTTTAGAAGACTCCGATGCAGAGAGGGCCACTCTGTGGCCCTCTCTGCACCGGTAGCGATGGTGCCGGTTCGTTGGTGGGTGGGAGCGCAACAGGGAGGCGGGTGGGCGGCCCATCGCTACCCGGCATCCGGTTCCTAGAAGTGCAATGTGCACGCCGGGTGCCGGGAGCGTGCGGGGGGCGCGTGTGCGCGTGTGCGCGCGTGCGCACGCATTAGCTGGCCACTGACACCAATGAGGAGGGAAGAGGGGGGGAAAAATATTTTTTTTTTAAATAATATAAAAGGATCTGGGAGGGGGAGGGGGGTAGGGGTATTGTGGGGGGCTGCTACACTACAGAAAACCCCAAAAAAAAGCAAAAGAGCAAAAAATACTTTTGTTTTTGGGCAAATTGGGTACTGGCAGACAGCTGCCAGTACCCAATATGGCCGCAATTATATTTATGGCCCTATAACTTGCAAAAAAAGCTAAGAACATGTAAACATTGGGTATTTCTAAACTCAGGACAAAATTTAGAAACTATTTAGCATGGGTGTTTTTTGGTGATTGTAGATGTGTAACAGATTTTGGGGGTCAAAGTTAGAAAAAGTGTGTTTTTTTCCATTTTTTCCTCATATTTTATTATTTTTTTGTAGTAAATTATAAGACATGATGAAAATAATGGTATCTTTAGAAAGTCCATTTAATTGCGAGAAAAACGGTATATAATATGTGTGGGTACAGTAAATGAGTAAGAGGAAAATTACAGCTAAACACAAACACCGCAGAAATGTAAAAATAGCCATTGTCATTAAGGGTAAGAAAATTGAAAAATGGTCCGGTCATTAATGGGTTAAAAGTAGAGAGCTAACATTTGAGCGCAAGCGATATAGGAATATTGCACCTGCGCTAACTTGTACTCATATTACAAGTTGAAAGTAAACAAGTTCACTTGAGCACAATCAAATTTAACACGCGTCTGGTTAGCATCACTGAAAAGGGCTAAAATAAAAAGTTGCACCAAACACAAAATAAATATATTAAAATATACTGTTACACTGATAAAGTTTTTAATGTATTTAGAACATTTACAACTAGATTACAAGTGGAGCACAATTGTTCAAGTGTTATGTAATTAACATTGCTGGAGCCCAATCCTACTTCTTGCAATTTTGTTCTGGTATTACAAACTCATTATTAAATCATATCATTCACAAAGTAGTATATCAGACATTGCAGGTGCGCTCTTTCCCTCAGATAATAGATTGATAATAGATATCTGTGTGGGCCCGCACTAAACTTCATGGGGTCAATTTATCAAGCTCCGTATGGAGCTTGATGCCCCATGTTTCCGGCAAGCCTTCAGGCTCGCTGGAAACAGGAGTTATGAAGCAGCAATCTAAAGACCGCTGCTCCATAACCTGTCCGTCTGCTTTGAGGTGGCGGACAGAATTCAACCCGATCGAATACTATCTGGTTGATTGACACCCCCTGCTAGCGGCTGATTGGCCACGAATCTGCAGGGGGCGGTATTGCACCAGCAGTTCACAAGAACTGCTAGTGCAATGATAAATGGCAGCAGCGTATGCTGTCGGCATTTATTGATGTGCAGCGGACATGATACGCTACATCGTATCATGTCCGCTCGCACTATAATAAATTGACCCCCATGTTGGAACATGCTCAAGGGCTTAGCTGTTGCAGTGCTAAAATCCAGCTACAATTTCAAGTAGAGGTATTTTTGGTTACATTTTTTGCTACACATTTTCCATGTTTTGTAATGCACAATAGCAAGCAGTAACAGTTAATACCTGTTTTTTTAAATCAGATTGCAGATGCAAGCACAACATATAAACCAGCGACTTTTAATATGAGCGCAATGAGTGCGCTGCTACTGATTCCCATTGAAAGTATAGGGAACACTTTTTATGTATTGGATGCATTAAAATTGCTTTAGTTAAAGAAACAGTCTACTCCAGAATTTGTATTGTTTAAAAAGATAGATAATCTCTTTATTACCCATTTCCCAGTTTTGCATAACCAACGCTGTTATATTAATATAGTTTTTATCTCTGTGATAACCTTGTATCTAAGCCTCTGCAGACTGCCCCCTAACTCAGTTCTTTTGACAGAGATGTTTAGCCAATTAGTGCTGACTATTAAATAACTCCATGGAAGCAAGCACAATGTTATCTATATGACACACATTAACTAACAGTGTCTAACTTTGAAAAACTGTCAAAATACACTGAGATAAGAGGCGGCCTTCAATGACTTAGAAATTAGCAAAATAATGTGGCTTGTGAGATCAGTTGCGCTCAACTTGTTTATGTAACTGTTTTGCCATGCAGAGTTTTATTGCTAGTATATGTTACGCAAATAGTAATGTGCAAATATCCAAATATGCTAATAAATATAGGTCCCTTTAAGGATAATATATAATTGAGTATTATCTGAATATTATCCTCATCATGCTGCAAGTGTTTGCATAGATTATATATGCGGACACATTAATCTTTTGGGCATGCTGCCTTATCCCATTCTCTGTCTCATTGTACCTCCTATTTGCCAGTTCCATTTAACATATAAAAGACACTTCAGAGAACTGACGTTTATCACATAACATATTATTATGTGTGAACCTGGTTGTTTCTGATTTCTTACACTGAATTCTGATATATCTAGGTTTGGATGCATTTAGCATCCAAGATGGGGGCAGTTCCATTGCTACAGGATTTCTCATTAAGGTACTATAGCTCATAGACACTTAAATACAAATATATCATTGCTTGACTACTTTATACCAATAATTGTAAAACTTTTTTTGACATGAAAACAGGTCTCTATATACAGAAGAATACAAACACACATTTAAAAGTATTAAAGGGCATTTCTTATACAACATATATTATAATATATAATAATATATTGGCGTAGGATATCGGAGTCGGATTCATTTACATGCTATTTTTTTTTACCTTTTTGTATCAGTTTAGGGACAGTGTACAGATATTTTTTTCTTGTTTGTATAAATAATAATTTTGTCATTGCATTAAACATTGAATTTTATTTTGTGTGAGAAATCATATTTCTCTTGTTTTACTCTATGCATAACCATACATTTTATAAAGGTTGTCCTCTCTTTTTTTTTTTTTTTTCTAGAATGAAACTACTTTTAATGCTTTTGGCATTTCTGTCCGTTGCCAAGTCAGGTATACATCTAACCTTTTCATTAAAGTATTGAGTTCATATTTTTAAAAACATATGTATCTACCATGTTGTGTGCCTTCCTAATATATTTTTTTAAAGACATTTTTTTATTAATCTCCATATGTGCCTGATTTATAGACGTTAATATAATAATTTGAATATTTACATTATTTACAATTTTATTTTGCTTTCTTTTGTGATTATGCTCTTCCTCTTTTAGTAAAGAAAACTTAACTTTTTCTCCCCGTTTATTAAAAAAATGTATTGCACCATTTATTGGTATTTAAGAATAATGAAAACTGCAATATATTTCATATTTCAATATATTTCATATACTGATTATTTTTGCTTGTTTTCCCCATAATATTTTACTTTAAAAATTACAAATTGATTATAAGTGGGTGCTCCAAATTTTTTATTTTTTATAATCACACTTTTTTTTGTCTTTACTTTTCCCCATAATCATTTATTTTATATAATAAATTTTTTGTCTCTCACCCCCTAATAATTTTCCTCTTTAATTTTGTCAATGTCCATAGTAAAAATATGAAGCAGATATAACAAATGTTACATTTTATTTATTTTTGGAAAAAAAATAATATATATATATATATATATATATATATTTATATATATATTTATATATATATATTTATGTAGCAAATATATTACAAGAGCATGTCGCTAGGAAAATTGCATTTACTGTGTGTTGATAAATACTTAGCAAGTTCTTTCATTTTTTTTTATAGCTCCGATCAACCGTAGAGAATGCAAGGATAAAGATCCAGGTAAGATTAAAAGAAAAAGTAACGCATGTTAAAATAGTGATGTATTGTGTTAAATTTTAAATGTGTTTTTCTTCCAGCTACATATTATTATATATTTTATGTAGGTGTAAGCAACATATATATTATTTCAATTTTAATGGAGAAATATGTCACATTATATTTTTTTTACAAAATTAAAAAATATGTAATTCAATTATATATAAAAAAATATGTAATACAATTATGTTTATGTATTGTTAGTTGTTAACATAATATGAATAGTAAAATATGCCCTTTTAAATAAATGTACCATATGTTAAATAAAATCATAGCTCTGAAATCCAGCCAACATGGTGTTTTTATTGTGCACAAAAAATACACTGTAATTCTTCATCAATGTATTTTCTAGGTTATTTCAGTTAGAATATTAACCTGAAAGAGGGATTGGCCAGGATTTATTAATCAGGGGTATTCTAGATGGAAAAATATATATATATATATATATAAAATTGTGGTTAATCCCAATGTTCCTTATATGACTTCCTTCCTATAGTTATATACAGTTGCTTAAACATTTTCTAGCACACATATAAGCAGTGAAACATTAAAAATAGTAGTTTTCTCTTTCGCACATTGACCTTTTTATTCTTTTAAATACATGTTATTAATGCTCATTGGTTGATAAAGACATCCGTAGCAGCTTTACTGGTACAAAGGGGCAATCTCACATACCTTACAGAAAAGAAAATAGTTTATTCAGAACAAAAAACATCATGTTAAACAGAGTAAAAGCATTTGAAATGTTGTTTGTTAGATACAAGTGACGTACTAATGATAACTCGAGTTGAGGTGAGCAATATCGCTGGACCACTCTAACATTAGCACAAGGAATCTGAAGTATTCCTAATGCAGCTTCAGCTTTAGCACAGTTAATTTAGGGCAGTTTCAGTTTAGCGCACGAGTAATAACTAATAGTTTTTTTAAGCACACCCTGTAGAAGTCTATGGGGAGGAAAAGTTAGTGCGGTTTCAATATCCAAAAACATTCGTTCGCACAGTAAATTTCATCTTGTAATATGGGAGGTAATCTGGCCACGCTATTTTTTACTTTGAGCACAGTTAGCAGGCAAGTTAAAAACATTAGCGCCCTATTTATAATCTTGTCCAGATCCTTTAACCCCTTTGCTATCGGGAATATCAGTGAAAAACTTGCCCAAAGTACTTGATAATTTTTAGAATTTTTGCTATCACTCTGATTAAACAGAATCAGAGCTTTCAATTTTTTGTTTTAACTATGAAAACTATATATATATTTTTTTTTAAAAAAAAAAACAACCCAAGCCTATTTTGGTATATTTGATGCCACTATTTGACCACCAGATATGATCATATAAAAAAATTATTGACTTTATCACAAACTTTTGGTTTCTCACTGAAATTATTTACATACAGCTACTGTAGTCATAGGACAAATGGTTACAAATGGTTATAAAAGCTTCTCTGAGATCCCCTTTATTCAGAAATAGCAGACATGCATGACTTTCCAATTGCTTTTTGACTATTAGAACGCTGCTAATTGAAGCTGTGCACCTTATGTGAAATTCCTGGCAGTAAAGGGGTTAATTAGTAAGCTTGTAAGGTATTTTTTTTTTTTAGAGTAGAGATTACGCTCCAACCAGACACCTCACTCTCCCTGATCCCTACAGGGTCCCTCCCAAACAGATATCCAGATATCAACCCTCCTTTGCCCTCCCACTAGTCACCACCATCTTAGGTACTGGCAGAAGGTTTGTCAGTATGCAGTTTAGGGCTTTATTATTATAATTTTTCATTATTATTACTCACAGTGTAGTGATTACTCTTCAAACCTCCCAGCACTCTGATCCCCCTCAAGAAGCTCTCTAACCCTCCCTCCTCTTACTACTGATGGCCATCTTAGGCACTGGGAGATGTCTGCCAGTAACCAGTTTATTTTTTTATGATTATTTATTTTTCTAAATTTTCGTGATGCCCCCTACATAAATTATGCCACCTCTTCCCCTTTTTTTCTGTAGCGTAGCTTTTTTTCTGTAGCGTAGGGCTCCTCCCTCCCTCCCCCCTCCGCTTCTGTGCCACCCACCTTTCTTCCTACACTTGCCACCGGCACAAGAAGCGGATTGTTACAGACGGTGACACACACAGTGTCACTGTCTGTAATGACCAGGCATTTGACTTCATATAGAACCGGAGCACCTATTGTGTTCCAGTTCCATATGCAGACAGATGCCTGGAGCTCAGGAACTGCAGGCAAGACTGCTGGAGCTTCCTACAGCTCAGATATATATATATATGTTATGCGGTACGATAGTCAAAGTACCGCATGATGTAAATAGACACCTTTTTGGGTTAAGGGTTAAATAAATGTGGCTATAAATCTCACTTATAATATCTGATAAACAAAAGCAAAAAAATGTATGTATTATAAGCTCCCATGCCACTCCTGAACAGGATATTGGTTGATATATAAATACACTGTTCCTGATAGGCTCCTCAGCTACAGTATATCCTTTGCCGAGAAAGCAATGCATTGTGTCTGGGTGCATAATTTTAAGTTTGCAAAGGTTAAACACATATGGCTAGATTCCAAGTGGAGTGAATTGATCATGTAGGGTGAGATTGTCTTTTGTGAGACTGCGTGCAAAGAGTAACGCACAATCTGGTATAACAAGTGGGTTGTTAAACATTTTAACCCTTTAAGGACAATGCCATTTTTCAATTTCTTTCCCTTAAGGACAAGGGCTGTTTTTACATTTCTGCTATCTTTGTCTTTAGCTGTAATTTTCCTCTTACTCATTTACTGTACCCACACATATTATATACCATTTTTCTCGCCATTAAATGGACTTTCTAAAGATATCATTATTTTCATCATATCTTATAATTTACCATAAAAAATATTATAAAATATGACGAAATGGAAATACACACACTTTTTCTAACTTTGACCCCCAAAATTTGTTACACATCTACAACCACCAAAAAACACCCATGCTAAATAGTTTCTAAACTTTGTCTTGAGTTTAGAAATACCCAATGTTTACATTTTCTTTGCTGTTTTTGCAAGTTATAGGGCAATAAATACAAGTAGCACTTTGTTATTTTCAAACCATTCGGCTAGATTACGAGTTGTGCGTTAGGTTAAAAAAGCAGCGTTAAGAGGTCCTAACGCTGCTTTTTAACACCCGCTGGTATTACAAGTCTTGCAGGTACAGGGGTACCGCTCACTTTTTTGGCCAGACTTGGAAATACCGGAAATCCACTTACGTAAATTGCGTATGCTCTTTTTTTCAATGGGACTTGCATAGTGCCGGTATTACGAGTCTGCCAAAAAGTAAGCGGTAGACTTTCTCCTGTCAAGACTGGTACCGCATTTTAAAGTCAGTAGTTAAGAGTTTTACACTACAACGCCGTAGCATAAAACTCTTAACTAAAGTGCTAAAAAGTACACTAACACCCATAAACTACCTATTAACCCCTAAACCGAGGCCCTCCCGCATCGCACACACTAAAAAATATTTTTAACCCCTAATCTGCCGAACCGACATTGCCGCCACTATAATGAATATATTAACCCCTAAACCGCCACACTCCCGCCTCGCAAACATTAGTTAAATATTATTAACCACTAATCTGCCGTCCCTAACATCGCCGACACCTACCTACATTTATTAACCCCTAATCTGCCGCCCCCAACGTTGCCACCACTATACTAAAGTTATTAACCCCTAAATCTAAGTCTAACCCTAACCCCCCTAACTTAAATATAATTTAAATAAATCTAAATAAAAATTACTATAATTAACTAAATTATTCCTATTTAAAACTAAATACTTACCTATAAAATAAACCCTAATTAATAATTACATTGTAGCTAGCTTAGGATTTATTTTTAATTTACATGCAAGTTTGTATTTATTTTAACTAGGTGGAATAGTTATTAAATAGTTATTAACTATTTAATAACTACCTAGATAAAATAAATACAAAAGTACCTGTAAAATAAAACCTAACCAAAGTTACACTAACACCTAACACTACACTATAATTAGATTAATTCCCTAAATTAGCTAAAGTACAAAAAAACCCCACTTAATTACAGAAAATAATAAACAAATTACACGATTTTTAAACTAATTACACCTAATCAAATCCCCCTAACAAAATAAAAAAGCCCCCCCCCCAAAATAAAAAAGCCGTACCCTACACTAAATTACAAATAGCCTTTAAAAGGGCCTTTTGCGGGGCATTGCCCCAAAGTAATCAGCTCTTTTACCTGTAAAAAAAATTACAAATCCCCCCCTTTTACACATACAGGAACCAGATGCCGGGTAGCGATGGGCCGCCCTCTCTGCTAAGCTCCCACCCACCAACGATTGGCACCATCGCTACCGGTAGGGTTGCCACCTGTTCCTTAAAATACAGAACACTTATAAGTTACACATGCTGCAGGGTGTGCAGGGAGGAATATGAATAGTGCATATGATTGCTGTCCAGAAACACAACACATGTTCCTCCCTGCACACCCTACAGCATGTGTAACTCATAAGTGTCCAGGAAAACATGGCTGAGGTGACAACCCTAGCTACCGGTGCAGTGAGGGCCACAGAGTGGCTCTCTCTGCATCGGATGCTTGTAAAATGGTATTGCAGGATGCCTCAATATTGAGGCATCACTGAAATACCCTGAGAGCTGCTGGAAGTGATCACAATCGCTTCCAGCGCTCAATTAGACCAAGCACGTACCAGGTACGTCCATTGTCACTAACTGACAGTTTTTGCAGGACGTACCTGGTAAGTCCTTGGTCGTTAAGGGGTTAACCAAAGCATCTTTACATGGGCAATGCTGTATTAGCATGCCTTATACTTTTAATGGCTAGTGCAGGGAGCGCTATTAGCGTACTAATTACGTTTCTAATACATTTGGTAAAGAAGTATTGTGCTCAAGTGCAATCCAAAGTACCACTGTAAAATTTAGCACTATTTAAGATCTGAAGTGAACTAGTTATAGTATAACATAGAACCATATAAATAAAACTCCAGAACTTGTACTTGCGCGAAATCCTACATGCGTTATCGAACCCAGGGATAAAAACATAGCATTGCAGGGTCACTATTGCTAAAAGCAGGGAACCTGTCCACTTTTGTTCATGGGGAGCAAGGCAGCTGTGTGGGTTAGCAAGCTTATTAGAATTTGAAAGTAAAACTTCTACACGTAACCGAAACACACCACACGGTAACTATAGAACTTCAAAATATCGCTAACTTATCAGTCAGTATCTATAATGATTTTTAATAATTATTATATTTTAATATTTTATGTTTAATATTTCAATAACGCACCTTAAAATAACTAACACTGAGATTACGAGTTTTGCGGTAACAGGGGGGTGTTGCTAACAAGCATTTTTTTTTAACGCTCCCTTAAGACAACGGTGGTATTACAGGTTTTCTTAAACCCGGCGTTACCGCAAAAAGGTGAGCGTAGAGCAAAATTTAGCTCCACATCTCACCTCAATACCAGTGTTGCTTACGGTAGCGGTAAACTAGCTAAACGTGCTTGTGCACGATTCCCCATAGGAAACAATGGGGCAGATTCAGCTGAAAAAAAACCTAACACCTGCAAAAAAGCAGCGTTCAGCTTCTAACACAGCCCAATTGATTCCTATGGGGAAACAAAAGTTATGTCTACACCTAACACCCTAACATGAACCCGAGTCTAAACACCCCTAATCGTACACTTATTAACCCCTAATCTGCCGCCCCCAACATCGCCGACACCTGCATAATATTATTAACCCCTAATCTGCCGCTCCGGACACCGCTGCCACCTACATTATCCCTATGAACCCCTAATCTGCTGCCCCCAACATCGCCGACACCTACATTGTATTTATTAACCCCTAATCTGCCGTCCCAATGTCGCCGCCACCTACCTACACTTATTAACTCCTAATTTGCCACCCCCATCGCTGCCGCTACTATATTAAATTTATTAACCCCTAAACCTAAGTCTAACCCTAAGTCTAACACCCCCCTAATTTAAATCTAATTTAAATAAAACAAAATAAAATTACTACAATTAAATAAATTAATCCTATTTAAAACTACTTACCTATAAAATAAACCCTAAGCTAGATACAATATAACTAATAGTTACATTGTAGCTAGCTTAGGGTTTATATTTATTTTACAGGCAACTTTGTATTTATTTTAACTAGGTAGAATAGTTATTAAATAGTTATTAACTATTTAATAGCTACCTAATTAAAATAAAGACAAATTTACCTGTAAAATAAATCCTAACCTAAGTTACAATTACACCTAACACTACACTATCATTAAATTAATTACATAAACTAACTACAATTAACTACAATTAAATTAAATAAACTAAAGTACAACAAAAAAACAAACACTACATTACAGAAAATAAAAAAATAATTACAAGAATTTTAAACTAATTACACCTAATCTAATCCCCCTAATAAAATAAAAAAGCCCCCCAAAATAATAAAATTCCCTACCCTATACTAAATTACAAATAGCCCTTAAAAGGGCTTTTTGCGGGGCATTGCCCCAAAGTAATCAGCTCTTTTACCTGTAAAAAAAAATACAATACCCCCAACATTAAAACCCACCACCCACACTCCCAACCCTACTCTAAAACCCACCCAATCCCCCCTTAATAAAACCTAACACTACCCCCTTGAAGATCACCCTACCTTGAGCCGCCTTCACCCAGCCGGGCACAAGTGGTCCTCCAGAGGGGCAGAAGTCTTCATCCGATCTGGGCAGAAGAGGACCTCCAGATGGGCAGAAGGCTTTCATCCAGGCACCATCTTCTATCTTAATCCATCCAGAGTGGAGCGAGTCCATCTTCAATCCAGCTGACGCGGAGCATCCTCTTCAAACGAAGTCCAAGCGAAGAATGAAGGTTCCTTTAAATTTCGTCATCCAAGATGGCATCCCTTGAATTCCGATTGGCTGATAGGATTCTATCAGCCAATCGGAATTAAGGTAGGAAAAATCCTATTGGCTGATGCAATCAGCCAATAGAATTGAGCTCGCATTCTATTGGCTGATTGGAACAGACAATAGAATGCGAGCTCAATCCTATTGGCTGATCCAATCAGCCAATAGGATTGAACTTCAATCCTATTGGCTGATCCAATCAGCCAATAGGATTTTTCCTACCTTAATTCCGATTGGCTGATAGCATCCTATCAGCCAATCAGAATTCAAGGGACGCCATCTTGGATGACGTCATTTAAAGGAACCTTCAATCTTCGCTTGGACTTCGTTTGAAGAGGATGCTCCGCGTCGGCTGGATTGAAGATGGACCCGCTCCGGATGGATGAAGATAGAAGATGCCGTCTGGATGAAGCCTTCTGCCCGTCTGGAGGTCCTCTTCTGCCCAGATCGGATGAAGACTTCTGCCCCTCTGGAGGACCACTTGTGCCCGGCTGGGTGAAGATGGCTCAAGGTAGGGTGATCTTCAAGGGGGTAGTGTTAGGTTTTATTAAGGGGGGATTGGGTGGGTATTAGAGTAGGGTTGGGTGTGTGGGTGGTGGGTTTTAATGTTGGGGGTATTGTATTTTTTTTTACAGGTAAAAGAGCTGATTACTTTGGGGCAATGCCCCGCAAAAGGCCCTTTAAGGGCTATTTGTAATTTAGTATAGGGTTGGGATTTTTATTATTTTGGGGGGCTTTTTTATTTTATTAGGGGGATTAGATTAGGTGTAATTAGTTTTAAAAAATTGTAATTATTTTATTATTTTCTGTAATTTAGTGTTTGTTGTTTTTCAAACTTTAGTTTATTTAATTTAATTGTAATTAATTGTAGGTAGTTTAGGTAATTAATTTAATTATAGTGTAGTGTTAGGTGTAATTGTAACTTAGGTTAGGATTTATTTTACATGTAAATTTGTATTTATTTTAGCTAGGTAGTTATTAAATAGTTAATAACTATTTAATAACTATTCTACCTAGTTAAAATAAATACAAACTTGCCTGTAAAATAAAAATAAACCCTGAGATAGCTGCAATGTAACTATTAGTTATATTGTAGCTATCTTAGGGTTTATTTTATAGGTAAGTATTTAGTTTTAAATAGGAATAATTTATTTAATTGTAGTAATTTTATTTATATTATTTTAAATTATATTTAAGTTGGGGGGGTTAGGGTTAGGTTTAGACTTAGGTTTAGGGGTTAATAACTTTAATATAGTTGGAGGCAGCAGATTAGGGGTTAATAAATGTAGGTAGGTGTCGGCGATGCTAGGGACGGCAGAATAGGGGTTAATAAAAATGTAACTAGTGTTTGCGAGGCGGGAGTGCGGCAGTTTAGGGGTTAATATATTTATTAAAGTGGCGGCGATGTCCGGTCGGCAGATTAGGGGTTAAACTTTTAATTTAAGTGTTTCCGATGTGGGGGGGGGCTTGGTTTAGGGGTTAATAGGTAGTTTATGGGTGATTGTGTACTTTTTAGCAATTTAGTTAAGAGCTTTATGTTACGGCGTTAGCCCATAAAACTCTTAACTACTGACTTTTAAATGCGGTAGGAGTCTTGACAGGAGAGGGTCTACCGCTCACTTCTTCCAAGACTCGTAATACCGGCGTTATGCAAATCCCATTGAAAAGATAGGATACGCAATTTACGTAAGGGGATTTGCGGTAAGCTCGAGTTGCGGAAGAAAAGTGAGCGGTACACCTGTACCTGCCAGACTCGTAATACCAGCGGGCGTTAAAAAGCAGCATTGGGACCTCTCAACGCTGCTTTTTAAGGCTAACGCAAGACTCATAATCTAGGCGTAAGTTTTCATGTGCGCTAACCTTAAATATTTACAGTAAATACACAGTAAAATACATTAAACAGTATAACTGAATTATTATTTACATACACATATATATGTGCTATATGCATGTTGCGCTTCACAATTTGCACTTAAGTTCTAACGCGATGTCAGGTTAGCGAACACAAAGAGTTGCTAACCTGAATGTGCGTTATTGAAATATAAAATACAAAATATTTAAAAATATTAATAAAAAATTATTATAAATTATAGATACTGTAACATTTTCTAGTTAATCCATAATATACTGTATATATATATATATATATATATATATATATATATATATATATATATATATATATATATATATATATATATATATATATATATATATATATATATATACACACAGTATATATATATATATATATATATATATATATACACACACACAGTATATATATATATATATATATATATATATATATATATATATATACACACACACAGTATATATATATATATATATATATATATATATATATATATATATATATATATATATATATATATATATATATATATATATATATATCAGTAAAGAAGAGTGCACTCACCAGGACTTGTATCACAATTTTATTCCTTAAAAAGACTTCTTTACTATTGTACATTTTTTTGTTGCACCCCAGGCCATTGACTCTTGAATTCTAGAGTGCTTGTATGTTTATATATTTATTTACAGTATCTATAATAATTTGCAATAAGTATTATTCATATTTTATATTTAATATTTCAATAACTTTCATTGAAGTTAGCAATTTTTCATGTGCGCTAACCAGACATTGTGTTAGACCTAAATCACAAAACGCAAAGTGTTATACGTATATTTTACATTCCTGTGTTCTTCAGATATATATATTTTTTTATTTTTAAATATATATTTTTAGATATATCTGATAATGTTAATATAAAATAGATATCTACACCTAAATATCTATGGGAATAGATATAGAGGTATAGGTATTTACAGATATATGTCTCTATTTATCTGTTGGTAAGACTGTGAGAGTAAGAAAGGGAGGGGGGAGTAAAGAAGTGAGGATGACCATGTGAGAGGAAGGGTGGGAGAGTAAAGAAGTGAGGGTGGGAGTGCAAGAGAAAGGATTGGATGGGGAGAAAACAAGTGAGGGTGGAAGTGCAAGAGAAAGTAAGGGAGGGGGAATAAAGAAGATGGGAGTAAAGAAATGAGGATGGGAGTATAAGAGGAAGGAATGAAAGGGTAAAGAAGTGAGAGTGGGAGTTCAAGAGGAAGGGAGGAAGGAGTGAAAAAGTGATGATGGGAGTACAAGAGGAAGGAAGAGAGAGGGAGTAACGAATTGAGGGTGGAAGAGCAAGAGTAATGAAGGGAGGGAAGTAAAGAAGTGAGGGTGAGAGTGTGAGAGGAGGGAAGGGATGGTGAGTAAAACAGTTAAGGTGATAGTGTGAGAGGAAGGAATGGAGGGGAGCAAAGAAGTAATGATGATAGTGGGACGAAGGGAGGGGTAAAGAAGTGAGAGTGGGTGTACAAAAAGGAGGAAGAGAGTGGGGAATAAAGAAGTGAGAGTGGGAGTGCAGAAAGAAGGAAAGCAAGGGGAGTAAAGAAGTGAGGGTGGGAGTGCAAGAGGAAGGAATGGAGGGGGTTAAGAAGTGAGGGTGGCAGTTCAAAAGGAAGGGAGGGAGGAGTGATAAAGTGAGGATGGGAGTACAAGAGGAAGGGAGGGGGAGTAAAGAAGTGAGGATAAGAGTGTGAGAGGAAGGAAGGGAGGGGAGTAAATAAGTGAGGATCAGAGCATGAAGAAGGAAGGGGGAGCAAAGAAGTGATAGTGGGAGTGCAAGAGGGAGGAAGAGAGGGGGAAGCAAAGAACTGAGAGTGGGAGTGCAGAAGGAAGGAAGAAAGGGAAGGAAAGAAGTGAGGGTTGGAGTGCAAGAATAAGGAAGAGGGGGGGAGAAAGAGTAAGGAAGGGGGTAAAGAAGTGAAGGTGGGAGAACAATAGTAAGGAAGGGAGGGGAGTAAAGAAGTGAGGATGAGAGTGTGAGGAAAGGAGGGGGAGTAAAGAAGTGAGAGTAGGAATGCAAGAGGGAGTAAGAGAGGGGGAAGTAAAGAAGTGAGAGTGGGAGTGCAAGAGGAATGAAATGAATGGGAGTAAAAAAAGTGAGATAGGAGTGCAAGAGAAAGGAAGGGGGGAGTAAAGAAGTGAGGGTGGCATTGTTAGAGGAAGGATGGGAGGGGGAGTAAAGAAGTGAGGGTGGTGTTGAGAGAGGAAGGATGGGAGGAGGGAGTAAATAAGTGAGGGTGAGAGTGTGAGTAAAGAAGGGGGAGTAAAGAAGTGAGAGTGGGAATGCAAAAGGAAGTAAGAGAGGAAGGATGGGAGGAGGGATTAAAGAAGTGAGAGTGGGGAGTAAAGAAGTGAGGGTGGCATTGTGAGAGGAAGGATGGTAGGGGGAGTAAAGAGGTGAGGGTGGGAGTGCAAGTGGAAGGAAAGGAGGGGGAGTAAAAAAGAAGTGAGGGTGGCATTGTGAGAAGAAGGATGGGAGGGAGAGTAAAGAAGTAAGGGTGAGAGTGTGAGTAAAGAAGGAGGAGTAAAGAAGTGAGAGTGGGAATGCAAAAGGGAGTAAGAGAGGGGGAAGTAAAGAAGTAAGAGTGGGAGTGCAAGAGGAATGAAAGGAAGGGGAGTAACAAAATAAGGATGGGAATGCAAGAGAAAGGAGGGGGGTAAAGAAGTGAGGGTGGCATTGTGAGAGAAAGAATGGGAGGGGGGAGTAAAGAAGTGAGGGTCGAAGGGCAAGAGGAAGAAAAGAAGGTGGAGTAAAGAAGTGATTGTGGGAGTGCAAGAGAAAGGATTGAAAGGGAATAAAGATGTGAGGGTGGGAGTGCAAGAGGAAAGAAGGGTTGAGGAGTAAAGTAGTGAGAGTAGGAGTGCAAGAGGAAGGAAGGGAGGGGGTAAAGAAGTGGAAGTAGGAGTGTAAGAGGAAGGATGGGAGGAGGGGGTAAAGATGTGAGGGTGGTGTTGAGAGAGGAAGGATGAGAGGAGGGAGCAAAAAATTGAGGGTGGCAGTGCAAGAGGAAGAAAGGGAGGAAGAATAAAGAAGTGAGGATGAGAGTGCAAGAGGAGGGGATGCAAAGAAGTAAGGATGGAGGGGGGTGTAAAGACGTGAAGATGGGAGTGCAAGAGCAAGAAAAGGAGAGGGAGTAAAGAAGTGATAGTCGGAGTACAAGAGGAAGGATGGCAGGGGGAGTAAAGAAATGAGAATGGAGGTGCAAGAGGAAGAAGGGGAAAGGTGTAAAGAAGTGAGGGTGAAGATCTGAGAGGAAGGAAGGGGGGGGTGAGGAAGGAAGGGAGAGTAAAGAAGTGAGAGTGGGAGTGTAAGTGTAAGTGTATGGTTATTTTACAGTACTGCACTTAATTGTGCATAAATATCATAGTGATAGATAGATGATTGATAGATAGATATATAAGATGATCGATAGATAGATTTGTACTTACTTTAATAAACCTTTAAATAATGGGCTATTATACTAGGATTTTCTTTAGCTAAAAGCAACCAATTTCCCAAAACTATCAATAAGTCCACTTAGATGTTTTTGAACCAATAAAAATATGAATATTTGTTAGCAATTAGCACATATCAGAGCACATATATATTTAAAGTATCTATAATAATTTGCAATAATTATTATTATTTTATATTTAATATTTCAATATATTCAATAACTTTCATTGAGGTTGGCAATTCTTCATGTGCGCTAACCAGACATTGTGTTAGACCTAAATCACAAAACGCAAAGTGTGATACGTATATTTTACGTTTCTGTGTTCTTCAGATATAATTTTTTTTATTATTAAATATATAATTTTAGATATACAGTATCTGATAATGTTAATATAAAATAGATATCTACACCTATATATCTATAGGAATAGATATACAGTTGTAGGTATTTACAGATATATGTCTCTATTTATCTATTGGTAAGACTGTGAGAGTTAGAAAGGGAGGGGGGAGTAAAGAAGTGAGGATGACGATGTGAGAGGAAGGGAGGGAGAGTAAAGAAGTGAGGATGAGGGTATGAGGGGAAGGGAGGGAGAGTAAAGAAGTGAGGGTGGGAGTGCAAAAGAAAGGAATGGACGGGGAGAAAAGAAATGAGGGTGGAAGTGCAAGAGAAAGTAAGGGAGGGGAATAAAGAAGTGAGTGTGGGAGTGCAAAAGGGAGGAAGAGAGATTGGAGTAAAGAAATGAGGGTGGGAGTATAAGAGGAAGGAATGGAAGGGTAAAGAAGTGAGAGTGGGAGTGCAAAAGGGAGGAAGATAGATGGGAGTAAATAAGTGAGGGTGGGAGTGTAAGAGGAAGGAATGGAAGGGTATAGAAGTGAAAGTGGGAGTTCAAGAGGAAGGGAGGGAGGAGTGCAAGAGGAAGAAATGGAGGGGGTTAAGAAGTGAGGGTGGGAGTTCAAGAGGAAGGGAGGGAGGAGTGAAAAAGTGAGGATAGGAGTACAAGAGGAAGGAATAGAGGGTAGTAAAGAAGTGAGAGTGCGAGATGAAGAAAGGGAGGCAGAGTAAAGAAGTGAAGATAAGAATGCGAGAGGAAGGAAGGGAGAAGAGTAAATAAGTGAGGATGAGAGTATGAAGAAGGGAGGGGGAGTAATTAAATGATGGTGAGAGTGCAAGAGGGAGGAAGAGAGGGGGAAGCAAAAAACTGAGAATAGGACTGCAGAAGGAAGGAAAGCAAGGGGAGGAAAGAAATGAGGGTGGGAGTGCAAGAGTAAGGAAGAGGGGGGAGAAAGAGAAAGGAAGGGGGTAAACAAGTGAGGGTGATAGTGTGAGGAAAGGAGGAGGAGTAAAGAAGTGAGAGTAGGAATGCAAGAGGGAGTAAGAGAGGGGGAAGTAAAGAAGTGAGAGTGGGAGTGCAAGAGGAATGAAAGGAAGGGGAGTAAAAAAAGTGAGGTTGAGAGTGCAAGAGAAAGGAAGGGGGAGTGAAGAAGTGAGGGTGGCATTGTGAGAGGAAGGATGGTAGGGGGAAGTAAATAAGTGAGGGTGGGAGTGTAAGGGGAAGGAAAGGAGGGGGAGTAAAATAGTGAGGGTGGGAGTGCAAGAGAAAGGAGGGGGTAAAGAAGAAAGGGTGGCATAGTGAGAGAACGAATGGGAGGGGGGAGTAAAGAAGTGAGGGTGAGAGTGTGAGGAAAGGAGGGGGAATAAAGAAGTAAGAGTGGGAATGCAAGAGGGACTAAGAGAGGGAGAAGTAAAGAAGTAAGAGTGGGAGTGCAAGAGGAATGAAAGGAAAGGGAGTAAAAATGAGGATGGGAGTTCAAGAGAAAGGAGGGGGTAAAGAAGTGAGGGTGGCATTGTGAAAGAAAGAATGGGAGGGGGAGTAAAGAAGTGAGGGTGGAAGGGCAAGAGGAAGAAAAGAAGGGGGAGTAATGAAGTCAGGGTGGGAGTGCAAGAGAAAGGATGGAAAGGGGGGAGTAAAGATGTGAGGGTGGGAGTGCAAGAGGAAAGAAGGGTTGAGGAGTAAAAAAGTGAGAGTGGGAGTGCAAAAGGGAGGAAGAGAGATGGGAGTAAAGAAATGAGGATGGGAGTGTAAGAGGAAGGAATGGAAGGGTAAAGAAGTTAGAGTGGGAGTTCAAGAGGAAGGAAGGGAGGGAGGAGTGAAAAAGTGATGATGGGAGTACAAGAGGAAGGATGAGAGGGGGAGTAACGAAATGAGGGTGGGAGAGCAAGGAAGGGAGGGAAGTAAATAAGTGAGGGTGAGGGTGTGAGAGGAGGGAAGGGATGATGAGTAAAAAAGTTAGGGTAAGAGTGTTAGAGGAAGAAGGGGGAGTAGAGAAGTAAGGATGAGAGTGTGAGGAAGGGAGGGGGTAAAGAAGGAGGAAGAGAGGGGGGAGTAAAGAAGTGAGAGTGGGAGTGCAGAAAGAAGGAAAGCAAGGGGAGTAAAGAAGTGAGGGTGGGAGTGCAAGAGGAAGGAATGGAGGGGTTAAGAAGTGAGGGTGGGAGTTCAAGAGGAAGGAATGGAGAAGTGAAAAAGTGAGGATGGGAGTACAAGAGGAAGGAAGAGAGGGGGCATAAAGAACTGAGGATGGGAGAGCAAGAGTAAGGAAGGGAGGGGAGTAAAGAAGTGAGAGTGCGAGAGGAAGGAAGGGAGGGGGAGTAAAGAAGTGGGAGTGCAGAAAGAAGGAAAGCAAGGGGAGTAAAGAAGTGAGGGTGGGAGTGAAAGAGGAAGGAATGGAGGGAGTTAAGAAGTGAGGGTGGGAGTTCAAGAGGAAGGAATGGAGGATTGAAAAAGTGAGGATGGGAGTACAAGAGGAAAGAAGAGAGGGGGAGTAAAGAAGTGAGGATGGGAGTGCAAAAGGGAGGAAGATAGATGGGAGTAAATAAGTGAGGGTGGGAGTGTAAAAGGAAGGAATGGAAGGGTATAGAAGTGAAAGTGGGAGTTCAAGAGGAAGGGAGGGAGGAGTGCAAGAGGAAGAAATGGAGGGGTTAAGAAGTGAGGGTGGGAGTTCAAGAGGAAGGGAGGGAGGAGTGAAAAAGTGAGGATAGGAGTACAAGAGGAAGGAATAGAGGGTAGTAAAGAAGTGAGAGTGCGAGAGGAAGGAAGGGAGAAGAGTTAATAAGTGAGGATGAGAGTATGAGGAAGGGAGGGGGAGTAATTAAGTGATGATGGGAGTGCAAGAGGGAGGAAGAGAGGGGGAAGCAAAAAACTGAGAATGGGACTGCAGAAGGAAGGAAAGCAAGGGGAGGAAAGAAATGAGGGTGGGAGTGCAAGAGTAAGGAAGAGGGGGGAGAAAGAGTAAGGAAGGGGGGTAAACAAGTGAGGGTGATAGTGTGAGGAAAGGAGGAGGAGTAAAGAAGTGAGAGTAGGAATGCAAGAGGGAGTAAGAGAGGAGGAAGTAAAGAAGTGAGAGTGGGAGTGCAAGAGGAATGAAAGGAAGGGGAGTAAAAAAAAGTGAGGATGGGAGTGCAAGAGAAAGGAAGGGGGGAGTGAAGAAGTGAGGGTGGCATTGTGAGAGGAAGGATGGTAGGGGGGAGTAAATAAGTGAGGGTGGGAGTGTAAGGGGATGGAAAGGAGAGGGAGTAAAATAGTGAGGGTGGGAGTGCAAGAGAAAGGAGGGGGTAAAGAAGAAAGGGTGGCATAGTGAGAGAAAGAATGGGAGGGGGGTGTAAAGAAGTGAGGGTGAGAGTGTGAGGAAAGGAGGGGGAATAAAGAAGTAACAGTGTTAATGCAAGAGGGAGTAAGAGAGGGAGAAGTAAAGAAGTAAAAGTGGGAGTGCAAGAGGAATGAAAGGAAAGGGAGCAAAAAATGAGGATGGGAGTTCAAGAGAAAGGAGGGGGTAAAGAAGTGAGGGTGGCATTGTGAAAGAAAGAATGGGAGGGGGAGTAAAGAAGTGAGGGTGGAAGGGCAAGAGAAAGAAAAGAAGGGGGAGTAATGAAGTCAGGGTGGGAGTGCAAGAGAAAGGATGGAAAGGGGGTAGTAAAGACGTGAGGGTGGGAGTGCAAGAGGAAAGAAGGGTTGAGGAGTAAAAAAGTGAGAGTGGGAGTGCAAAAGGGAGGAAGAGAGATGGGAGTAAAGAAATGAGGATGGGAGTGTAAGAGGAAGGAATGGAAGGGTAAAGAAGTTAGAGTGGGAGTTCAAGAGGAAGGAAGGGAGGGAGGAGTGAAAAAGTGATGATGGGAGTACAAGAGGAAGGATGAGAGGGGGAGTAACGAAATGAGGGTGGGAGAGCAAGGAAGGGAGGGAAGTAAATAAGTGAGGGTGAGGGTGTGAGAGGAGGGAAGGGATGATGAGTAAAAAAGTTAGGGTAAGAGTGTTAGAGGAAGAAGGGGGAGTAGAGAAGTAAGGATGAGAGTGTGAGGAAGGGAGGGGGTAAAGAAGTGAGAGTGGGAGTACAAAAAGGAGGAAGAGAGGGGGGAGTAAAGAAGTGAGAGTGGGAGTGCAGAAAGAAGGAAAGCAAGGGGAGTAAAGAAGTGAGGGTGGGAGTGCAAGAGGAAGGAATGGAGGGGTTAAGAAGTGAGGGTGGGAGTTCAAGAGGAAGGAATGGAGGAGTGAAAAAGTGAGGATGGGAGTACAAGAGGAAAGAAGAGAGGGGGAGTAAAGAAGTGAGGATGGGAGAGCAAGAGTAAGGAAGGGAGGGGAGTAAAGAAGTGAGAGTGTGAGAGGAAGGAAGGGAGGGGGAGTAAAGAAGTGAGAGTGGGAGTGCAGAAAGAAGGAAAGCAAGGGGAGTAAAGAAGTGAGGGTGGGAGTGAAAGAGGAAGGAATGGAGGGAGTTAAGAAGTGAGGGTGGGAATTCAAGAGGAAGAAATGGAGGATTGAAAAAGTGAGGATGGGAGTACAAGAGGAAAGAAGAGAGGGGGAGTAAAGAAGTGAGGATGGGAGTGCAAAAGGGAGGAAGATAGATGGGAGTAAATAAGTGAGGGTGGGAGTGTAAGAGGAAGGAATGGAAGGGTATAGAAGTGAAAGTGGGAGTTCAAGAGGAAGGGAGGGAGGAGTGCAAGAGGAAGAAAGGGAGGGGGTTAAGAAGTGAGGGTGGGAGTTCAAGAGGAAGGGAGGGAGGAGTGAAAAAGTGAGGATAGGAGTACAAGAGGAAGGAATAGAGGGTAGTAAAGAAGTGAGAGTGCAAGAGGAAGGAAGGGAGAAGAGTAAATAAGTGTGGATGAGAGTATGAAGAAGGGAGGGGGAGTAATTAAGTGATGATGGGAGTGCAAGAAGGAGGAAGAGAGGGGGAAGCAAAAAACTGAGAATGGGACTGCAGAAGGAAGGAAAGCAAGGGGAGGAAAGAAATGAGGGTGGGAGTGCAAGAGTAAGGAAGAGGGGGGAGAAAGAGTAAGGAAGGGGGGTAAACAAGTGAGGGTGATAGTGTGAGGAAAGGAGGAGGAGTAAAGAAGTGAGAGTAGGAATGCAAGAGGGAGTAAGAGAGGAGGAAGTAAAGAAGTGAGATTGCGAGTGCAAGAGGAATGAATGGAAGGGGAGTAAAAAAAAGTGAGGATGGGAGTGCAAGAGAAAGGAAGGGGGGAGTGAAGAAGTGAGGGTGGCATTGTGAGAGGAAGGATGGTAGGGAGGAGTAAATAAGTGAGGGTGGGAGTGTAAGGGGATGGAAAGGAGAGGGAGTAAAATAGTGAGGGTGGGAGTGCAAGAGAAAGGAGGGGGTAAAGAAGAAAGGGTGGCATAGTGAGAGAAAGAATGGGAGGGGGGAGTAAAGAAGTGAGGGTGAGAGTGTGAGGAAAGGAGGGGGAATAAAGAAGTAACAGTGTGAATGCAAGAGGGAGTAGGAGAGGGAGAAGTAAAGAAGTAAGAGTGGGAGTGCAAGAGGAATGAAAGGAAAGGGAGCAAAAAATGAGGATGGGAGTTCAAGAGAAAGGAGGGGGTAAAGAAGTGAGGGTGGCATTGTGAAAGAAAGAATGGGAGGGGGAGTAAAGAAGTGAGGGTGGAAGGGCAAGAGGAAGAAAAGAAGGGGGAGTAATGAAGTCAGGGTGGGAGTGCAAGAGAAAGGATGGAAAGGGGGGAGTAAAGACGTGAGGGTGGGAGTGCAAGAGGAAAGAAGGGTTGAGGAGTAAAAAAGTGAGAGTGGGAGTGCAAAAGGGAGGAAGAGAGATGGGAGTAAAGAAATGAGGATGGGAGTGTAAGAGGAAGGAATGGAAGGGTAAAGAAGTTAGAGTGGGAGTTCAAGAGGAAGGAAGGGAGGGAGGAGTGAAAAAGTGATGATGGGAGTACAAGAGGAAGGATGAGAGCGGGAGTAACGAAATGAGGGTGGGAGAGCAAGGAAGGGAGGGAAGTAAATAAGTGAGGGTGAGGGTGTGAGAGGAGGGAAGGGATGATGAGTAAAAAAGTTAGGGTAAGAGTGTTAGAGGAAGAAGGGGGAGTAGAGAAGTAAGGATGAGAGTGTGAGGAAGGGAGGGGGTAAAGAAGTGAGAGTGGGAGTACAAAAAGGAGGAAGAGAGGGGGGAGTAAAGAAGTGAGAGTGGGAGTGCAGAAAGAAGGAAAGCAAGGGGTAAAAAAAAGTGAGGATGGGAGTTCAAGAGGAAGGAATGGAGGAGTGAAACAGTGAGGATGGGAGTACAAGAGGAAGGAATGGAGGGGTTAAGAAGTGAGGGTGGGAGTTCAAGAGGAAGGAATGGAGGAGTGAAAAAGTGAGGATGGGAGTACAAGAGGAAGGAAGAGAGGGGGAGTAAAGAAGTGAGGATGGGAGAGCAAGAGTAAGGAAGGGAGGGGAGTAAAGAAGTGAGAGTGTGAGAGGAAGGAAGGGAGGGGGAGTAAAGAAGTGAGAGTGGGAGTGAAGAAAGAAGGAAAGCAAGGGGAGTAAAGAAGTGAGGGTGGGAGTGAAAGAGGAAGGAATGGAGGGAGTTAAGAAGTGAGGGTGGGAGTTTAAGAGGAAGGAATGGAGGATTGAAAAAGTGAGGATGGGAGTACAAGAGGAAAGAAGAGAGGGGGAGTAAAGAAGTGAGGATGGGAGTGCAAAAGGGAGGAAGATAGATGGGAGTAAATAAGTGAGGGTGGGAGTGTAAGAGGAAGGAATGGAAGGGTATAGAAGTGAAAGTGGGAGTTCAAGAGGAAGGGAGGGAGGAGTGCAAGAGGAAGAAATGGAGGGGGTTAAGAAGTGAGGGTGGGAGTTCAAGAGGAAGGGAGGGAGGAGTGAAAAAGTGAGGATAGGAGTACAAGAGGAAGGAATAGAGGGTAGTAAAGAAGTGAGAGTGGGAGTGCAGAAAGAAGGAAAGCAAGGGGAGTAAAGAAGTGAGGGTGGGAGTGCAAGAGGAAGGAATGGAGGGGTTAAGAAGTCAGGGTGGGAGTTCAAGAGGAAGGAGTGGAGGAGTGAAAAAGTGAGGATGGGAGTACAAGAGGAAGGAAGAGAGGGGGAGTAAAGAAGTGAGGATGGGAGAGCAAGAGTAAGGAAGGGAGGGGAGTAAAGAAGTGAGAGTGTGAGAGGAAGGAAGGGAGGGGGAGTAAAGAAGTGAGAGTGGGAGTGAAGAAAGAAGGAAAGCAAGGGGAGTAAAGAAGTGAGGGTGGGAGTGAAAGAGGAAGGAATGGAGGGAGTTAAGAAGTGAGGGTGGGAGTTTAAGAGGAAGGAATGGAGGATTGAAAAAGTGAGGATGGGAGTACAAGAGGAAAGAAGAGAGGGGGAGTAAAGAAGTGAGGATGGGAGTGCAAAAGGGAGGAAGATAGATGGGAGTAAATAAGTGAGGGTGGGAGTGTAAGAGGAAGGAATGGAAGGGTATAGAAGTGAAAGTGGGAGTTCAAGAGGAAGGGAGGGAGGAGTGCAAGAGGAAGAAATGGAGGGGGTTAAGAAGTGAGGGTGGGAGTTCAAGAGGAAGGGAGGGAGGAGTGAAAAAGTGAGGATAGGAGTACAAGAGGAAGGAATAGAGGGTAGTAAAGAAGTGAGAGTGCGAGAGGAAGGAAGGGAGAAGAGTAAATAAGTGAGGATGAGAGTATGAAGAAGGGAGGGGGAGTAATTAAGTGATGATGGGAGTGCAAGAGGGAGGAAGAGAGGGGGAAGCAAAAAACTGAGAATGGGACTGCAGAAGGAAGGAAAGCAAGGGGAGGAAAGAAATGAGGGTGGGAGTGCAAGAGTAAGGAAGAGGGGGGAGAAAGAGTAAGGAAGGGGGGTAAACAAGTGAGGGTGATAGTGTGAGGAAAGGAGGAGGAGTAAAGAAGTGAGAGTAGGAATGCAAGAGGGAGTAAGAGAGGAGGAAGTAAAGAAGTGAGAGTGGGAGTGCAAGAGGAATGAAAGGAAGGGGAGTAAAAAAAAGTGAGGATGGGAGTGCAAGAGAAAGGAAGGGGGGAGTGAAGAAGTGAGGGTGGCATTGTGAGAGGAAGGATGGTAGGGGGGAGTAAATAAGTGAGGGTGGGAGTGTAAGGGGATGGAAAGGAGAGGGAGTAAAATAGTGAGGGTGGGAGTTCAAGAGAAAGGAGGGGGTAAAGAAGAAAGGGTGGCATAGTGAGAGAAAGAATGGGAGGGGGGAGTAAAGAAGTGAGGGTGAGAGTGTGAGGAAAGGAGGGGGAATAAAGAAGTAACAGTGTGAATGCAAGAGGGAGTAAGAGAGGGAGAAGAAAAGAAGTAAGAGTAGGAGTGCAAGAGGAATGAAAGGAAAGGGAGCAAAAAATGAGGATGGGAGTTCAAGAGAAAGGAGGAGTGAAAAAGTGAGGATAGGAGTACAAGAGGAAGGAATAGAGGGTAGTAAAGAAGTGAGAGTGCGAGAGGAAGGAAGGGAGAAGAGTTAATAAGTGAGGATGAGAGTATGAATAAGGGAGGGGGAGTAATTAAGTGATGATGGGAGTGCAAGAGGGAGGAAGAGAGGGGGAAGCAAAAAACTGAGAATGGGACTGCAGAAGGAAGGAAAGCAAGGGGAGGAAAGAAATGAGGGTGGGAGTGCAAGAGTAAGGAAGAGGGGGGAGAAAGAGTAAGGAAGGGGGGTAAACAAGTGAGGGTGATAGTGTGAGGAAAGGAGGAGGAGTAAAGAAGTGAGAGTAGGAATGCAAGAGGGAGTAAGAGAGGAGGAAGTAAAGAAGTGAGAGTGGGAGTGCAAGAGGAATGAAAGGAAGGGGAGTAAAAAAAAGTGAGGATGGGAGTGCAAGAGAAAGGAAGGGGGGAGTGAAGAAGTGAGGGTGGCATTGTGAGAGGAAGGATGGTAGGGGGGAGTAAATAAGTGAGGGTGGGAGTGTAAGGGGATGGAAAGGAGAGGGAGTAAAATAGTGAGGGTGGGAGTGCAAGAGAAAGGAGGGGGTAAAGAAGAAAGGGTGGCATAGTGAGAGAAAGAATGGGAGGGGGGAGTAAAGAAGTGAGGGTGAGAGTGTGAGGAAAGGAGGGGGAATAAAGAAGTAACAGTGTGAATGCAAGAGGGAGTACGAGAGGGAGAAGTAAAGAAGTAAGAGTAGGAGTGCAAGAGGAATGAAAGGAAAGGGAGCAAAAAATGAGGATGGGAGTTCAAGAGAAAGGAGGGGGTAAAGAAGTGAGGGTGGCATTGTGAAAGAAAGAATGGGAGGGGGAGTAAAGAAGTGAGGGTGGAAGGGCAAGAGGAAGAAAAGAAGGGGGAGTAATGAAGTCAGGGTGGGAGTGCAAGAGAAAGGATGGAAAGGGGGTAGTAAAGACGTGAGGGTGGGAGTGCAAGAGGAAAGAAGGGTTGAGGAATAAAAAAGTGAGAGTGGGAGTGCAAAAGGGAGGAAGAGAGATGGGAGTAAAGAAATGAGGATGGGAGTGTAAGAGGAAGGAATGGAAGGGTAAAGAAGTTAGAGTGGGAGTTCAAGAGGAAGGGAGGGGGGAGTGAAAAAGTGATGATGGGAGTACAAGAGGAAGGATGAGAGGGGGAGTAACGAAATGAGGGTGGGAGAGCAAGGAAGAGAGGGAAGTAAATAAGTGAGGGTGAGGGTGTGAGAGGAGGGAAGGGATGATGAGTAAAAAAGTTAGGGTAAGAGTGTTAGAGGAAGAAGGGGGAGTAGAGAAGTAAGGATGAGAGTGTGAGGAAGGGAGGGGGTAAAGAAGTGAGAGTGGGAGTACAAAAAGGAGGAAGAGAGGGGGGAGTAAAGAAGTGAGAGTGGGAGTGCAGAAAGAAGGAAAGCAAGGGGAGTAAAGAAGTGAGGGTGGGAGTGCAAGAGGAAGGAATGGAGGGGTTAAGAAGTGAGGGTAGGAGTTCAAGAGAAAGGAATGGAGGAGTAAAGAAGTGAGGGTGGGAGTGCAAGAGGAAGGAAGAGAGGGGGAGTTAAGAAGTGAGGATGGGAGAGCAAGAGTAAGGAAGGGAGGGGAGTAAAGAAGTGAGAGTGCGAGAGGAAGGAAGGGAGGGGGAGTAAAGAAGTGAGAGTGGGAGTGCAGAAAGAAGGAAAACAAGGGGAGTAAAGAAGTGAGGGTGGGAGTGCAAGAGGAAGGAATGGAGGGAGTTAAGAAGTGAGGGTGGGAGTTCAAGAGGAAGGAATGGAGGATTGAAAAAGTGAGGATGGGAGTACAAGAGGAAAGAAGAGAGGGGGAGTAAAGAAGTGAGGATGGGAGAGCAAGAGTAAGGAAGGGAGGGGAGTAAAGAAGTGAGAGTGCGAGAGGAAGGAAGGAAGGGAGGGGGATTAAAGAAGTGAGAGTGGGAGTGCAGAAAGAAGGAAAGCAAGGGGAGTAAAGAAGTGAGGGTGGGAGTGCAAGAGTAAGGAATGGAGGGGGTTAAGAAGTGAGGGTGGGAGTTCAAGAGGAAGGAAGGGGGGAGTGAAAAAGTGAGGGTGGGAGTACAAGAGGAAGGAAGAGAGGGGGAGTAAAGAAGTGAGGATGGGAGAGCAAGAGTAAGGAAGGGAGGGGAGTAAAGAAGTGAGAGTGCGAGATGAAGGAAGGGAGGGGGAGTAAAGAAGTGAGAGTGCGAGAGGAAGGAAGGGAGGGAAGTAAATAAGTGAGGATGAGAGTATGAAGAAGGGAGGGGAATAAAGATGTGATGGTCGGAGCGCAAGAGGGAGGAAGAGATGTGGAAGCAAAGAACTGAGAGTGGGAGTGCAGAAGGAAGGAAAGCAAAGGGAGTAAAGAATTGAGGGTGGGTGTGCAAGAGTAAGGAAGAGGAGGGGGAGAAAGAGTAAGGAAGGTTGTAAAGAAGTAAGGGTGGGAGAACAAGAGTAAGGAAGGGAGGTGAGTAATGAAGTGAGGAAAGGAGGGTGAGTAAAGAAGTGAGAGTAGGAATGCAAGAGGGAGTAAGAGAGGGGAAAGTAAGGAAGTGAGAATGGGAGTGCAAGAGGAACAAAAGGAAGGGGAGTAAAAAAGTGAGGATGGGAGTACAAGAGAAAGGAAGGGGGAGTAAAGAAGTGAGGGTGGCATTATGAGAGGAAGGATGGGAGGGGGAGTTAAGAAGTGAGGGTGGTGTTGAGAGAGGAAGGATGGGAGGAGGGAGTAAAGAAGTGAGGGTGAGAGTGTGAGGAAAGGAGGGGGAGTAAAGAAGTGAGAGTGGCAATGCAAGAGGAGTGAAAGGAAGGGAGTAAAAAAATGAGGATGGGAGTGCAAGAGAAAGGAGGGGGGTAAAGAAGTGAGGGTGGCATTGTGAGCGAAAGAATGGGAGGGGGAGTAAAGAAGTGAGAGTGGAAGGGCAAGAGGAAGAAAAGAAGGGGGAGTAAAGTGAGGGTGGGAGTGCAAGAGGAAAGAAGGGTTGAGGAGTAAAGAAGTGAGAGTATGAGTGCAAGAGGAAGGAAGGGAGGGGGTAAAGTAGTGGAAGTAGGAGTGTAAGAGGAAGGATGGGAGGAGGGGGTAAAGAAGTGAGGGTGGTGTTGAGAGAGGAAGGTTGGGAGGAGGGAGAAAAGAATTGAGGGTGGCGTTGTCGGAGGAAGGATGGGAGGGGGGAGAACATAAGTGACAGTGGGAGTGCAAGAGGAAGGAAGGGAGGGGGAGTAAAAAATTGAGGGTGGCAGTGCAAGAGGAAGGATGAGAGAGTGAGTAAAGAAATGAGGATGAGAGTGCAAGAGGGGAAGATGTAAAGAAGAAGGGGAAGGTGTAAAGAATTTGGTGGAGGTCCGAGAAGAAGGAAGGGGGAGTGAGGAAGGGGAAATAAAGAAGTGAGGGTGGGAGTGTAAGTGTATGGTTATTTTACAGTACTGCACTTAATTGTGCATAAATATCATAGTGATAGATAGATGATTGATAGTTAGATAGATAGATAGATAGATAGATAGATAGATAGATAGATTTGTACTCACTTTAATAACCCTTTAAATAATGGGCTATTATACTAGGATTTTCTTTATCTAAAAGCTACCAATTTCCCAAAACTATAAATAAGTCCACTAAGATGTTTTTGAACCAATAAAAATATGAATATTTGTTAGCAATTAGCACATAATTTGTTTTCAGCAGGAAAGCTACATACATTACTTTTCCAAAAGAGTCTAAACACAGTGTTTTAAAAAAATGTTTTTATTTTCCCTTCATGTTCTGAGTTGCCTAATCACATGAACATCTTCATAGATTTTACTAAGATACTTGTATCTTATTTTTTTCACACAATAATGCATGAAAGTCACATGATGCAGTTTATTTATTGAAGTTAAAAAATAATACTTCAAACAAAGTTATTTTTCCTATTGTGAATTAACATAATAATTTGCATTTTTTTATTATAGTTTTTGCTTTGTGCTCCACATCCGCAAGACAGTTGATTTCATCTATCACTGTGTAAGTAAAACCAAATCAAGTTATCATCTGATAATTTAAAATGCAATATGAATCAATATACAGCATAAATAAAGTAATCTACTTTTCTCTGTTATCTTCTAGCGTGCTGTGTCCACCAGGATGTCAAAATTCCGATGGGACTGTGTGGGGGACTGATTTATATACAGATGTAAGAATTACATTTATAATTTTAAAACAATTAAACTAATAATTATTATTACCATTTAAATATAAAGCACCAACAAATTACACAACACTATGAACCTTAAATAAATACTTCCCACCCTGTCTATACCACCTTTTACTGAGAAGATTTACAGGGCATATGTGCTTATTATTAGTTTATATTGTAAAGGAGTTAAAAAGAAATAGTTGAAGAGGTCAGCCATATGAGACAAGAAAATTAGAGAGGCAGATTAATGTAGTTTGTATGTATCTTTAACCCCGTAACCTTGCATGATGTCACATCGTCATCCTCCACACAAGAAGTTATTTTCGAATGACAACGCGTCATCATCCGAGATTGGGGGGCATCGCCAGGCCCCAGAACTTAGGAAGTTAAAGGCAGTTTTGTAGGGCTTTAGGTAGCTAGATGGAGGGGGTAAGTATTTGTAACTCTCAATCTCAGCTCCCGTAAATCCTAGAAACCCCCTACACCCACCATTTGAATGAGAATAATCTGCTCTTTCAATGGTTGGTGTCTTGGGGGTTATATTTTAAAGTACACATACATACAGGCTGGGGGTAACAGGGCATCAAAAAGCTAGAGACCCCTATGATCTCTTGTTTTAACACACAGAACCCCCTCTTTAAAATAAAGCCCCTATAGTGTTTGTTATAGCAAGGTGATCCCTATAAACTAGATTACAAATTGTCCATTCGTTTTCTAACGCTGAAAAAATGGTAATTTCAGCGTTAAAACAGCACTGCAGCCATTACAAGTCTTGTCAGTATTAGCCTCACCGCAAAACTCGTAATGGCAGTGCTATGGAAGCCCCATGAAAAAACATACACCTAGATTATGAGTTTTGCGTTAGAGGCTATGCGCTGCTAACAAGCAGTTTTCACTCACCGCTCACTTACCTACAGCGCTGGTATTATATATAACCCGGCATTAAAAGACAAGAAGTGAGCGTTGAGCAAAATTTTGCTCATTACCGCACTCCAATACCAGTGCTGTCAGCGATGAGCTGGTCGTACATACTCGTGCACGATTTCCCCATAGAAATCAACAGGGAGAGCCAGCTGATAAAAAGTCTTAACACCTGCAAAAAATCAGCGTAAAGCTCCCTAACGCATCCCCCTTGATTCCTATAGGGAAAGAAAAGTTATGTCTACACCTAATACCCTAACATGAACCCCGAGTCTAAACACCCCTAATCTTACACTTATTAACCCCTAATCTGCCCCCCCAACATCGCCGACTATTAACCCCTAATCTGCCGCTCCGGACACCGCCGCCACCTACATTATTGTTATGAACCCCTAATCTGCTGCCCCCAACATTGCAGACACCTACATTATATTTATTAACCCCTAATCTGCCACCCCCAATGTCGCCGCAACCTACCTACACTTTGTAACCCCTAATCTGCCGCCCCCAACGTCGCCACCACTATAATAAACATATTAACCCCTAAACCGCTGCACTCCCGCCTCGCAAACATTAGTTAAATATTATTAACCCCTAATCTGCCGGCCCTAACATCGCCGCCACCTACCTACATTTATTAACCCCTAATCTGCCGCCCCCAACGTCGCCGCCACTATACTAAATGTATTAACCCCCTAAATCTAAGTCTAACTCTAACCCTGACACCCCCTAACTTAAATATAATTTACATAAATCTAAATTATTCCTATTTAAAACTAAATACTTTCGGAAATACAAGCAAAAAAATATACACAATGTAAATAAATATACAATGTAAATGGATAAACAAATGTGTTCACAAACTAAGAACTAATACTCTCCTTTTAGGGTAGACCGCAGCCTTCTTACAGTCTCTCCTCTAGGACTGTGTGGATAAAACGTTGTAGAAAGATAGATGGCGCTGGTCTGTAAAATGATTATTTCTCTAATAATAAAGAGAAAAAAGGGCTTGAGGTATATATAGCTACCAGATAAATATGGGTGCAGTATACTCACTCCATATGCTGCAGCAGTTCAGCTCCAAGAACGTATGTCTCCAAAGTAGAATATGTAGTGTTCCTGTGAAGCCTGCTATTTGGCTGTAAATAGATGGAGACTCAAATGACAAATAATCCAGTGTGCATAGGATAAACAAAGTAGTAACTTACTCCTTGAAATAGAAGATCCGGCTTGATACAGCGAAGAAAGAAATCAGCAGTCTTTCAACTTTCATAAAAAATATGTTTTTTAATAGCACTGAGCTATTAAAAAACATATTTTTTATGAAAGTTGAAGAACTCCATCATCGGGCTGAAGTCGGAAGTCCATCATCGGGATGAAGTCTTCTATCAAGCCGCATCTTCAATCTTCTTTCTTCTGGAGCGGAGCGGAGCCATCTTCTTCCCAACCGACGCGGATCCATCCTCTTCAACCGACGCCTACTAGCCGAATGACGGTTCTTTTAAATTACGTCATCCAAGATGCCGTCCCTCGAATTCCGATTGGCTGATAGGATTCTATCAGCCAATCGGAAATAAGGTAGGAAAATTCTGATTGGCTGATGGAATCAGCCAATCAGAATCAAGTTCAATCCGATTGGCTGATCCAATCAGCCAATCAGATTGAGCTCGCATTCTATTGGCTGTTCCGATCAGCCAATAGAATGCAAGCTCAATCTGATTGGCTGATTGGATCAGCCAATCGGATTGAACTTGATTCTGATTGAACTTGATTCATGATGAACTTCCGACTACAGCCCGATGATGGAGTTCTTCAGCCCCCGCTTGGATCAAGACTTCGGACCCTCTTCTGGACCGATCGCTGAACCCGGTGAGGTGAAGACAAGGTAGGGAGATCTTCAGGGGCTTAGTGTCAGGTTTATTTAAGGGGGGTTTGGGTTAGATTAGGGGTATGTGGGTGGTGGGTTGTAATGTTGGGGGGGTATTGTATGGTTTTTTTTACAGGCAAAAGAGCTGAATTATTTGGGGCATGCCCCACAAAAGGTCCTTTTAAGGGCTGGTAAGGTAAAAGAGCTTTGAACTTTTTTAATTTAGAATAGGGTAGGGCATTTTTTTATTTTGGGGGTCTTTGTTATTTTATTAGGAGGCTTAGAGTAGGTGTAATTAGTTTAAAATTGTTGTAATATTTTTCTAATGTTTGTAAATATTTTTTTATTTTTTTGTAATTTAGTTCTTTTTTATTTTTTGTACTTTAGTTAGTTTATTTAATTGTAGTTATTTGTAGGTATTGTATTTAATTAATTTATTGATAGTGTAGTGTTAGGTTTAATTGTAGATAATTGTAGGTATTTTATTTAATTAATTTATTGATAGTGTAGTGTTAGGTTTAATTGTAACTTAGGTTAGGATTTATTTTACAGGTAATTTTGTAATTATTTTAACTAGGTAACTATTAAATAGTTATTAACTACTTAATAGCTATTGTACCTGGTTAATATAATTACAAAGTTGCCTGTAAAATAAATATTAATCCTAAAATAGCTACAATATAAATTATAATTATATTGTATTTAATAGCTATTGTACCTGGTTAATATAATTACCAAAGTTTCCTGTAAAATAAATATTAATCCTAAAATAGCTACAATATAATTATAATTTATATTGTAGCTATATTAGGGTTTATTTTACAGGTAAGTATTTAGTTTTAAATAGGAATAAGTTATTTAATAATAGTTAATTTATTTTGTTAGATTTAAATTATATTTAATTTAGGGGGGTGTTAGGGTTAGGGTTAGACTTAGCTTTAGGGGTTAAAAAATTTATTAGAATAGCGGTGAGCTCCGGTCGGCAGATAAGGGGTTAATGTTTGAAGTTAGGTGTCGGCGATGTTAGGGAGGGCAGATTAGGGGTTAATACTATTTATTATAGAGTTATTGAGGCGGGAGTGAGGCGGATTAGGGGTTAATACATTTATTATAGTTGCGGTGCGGTTCGGTCGGCAGATTAGGGGTTAATTATTGTAAGTAGGTGGAGGCGACGTTGTGGGGGGCAGATTAGGGGTTAATAAATATAATATAGGGGTCGGCGGTGTTAGGGGCAGCAGATTAGGGGTACATAGGGATAATGTAGGTAGCAGCGGTTTACAGAGCGGCAGATTAGGGGTTAAAAAAAATATGCAGGGGTCAGCGATAGCGGGGGGCGGCAGATTAGGGGTTAATAAGTGTAAGGTTAGGGGTGTTTAGACTCGGGGTACATGTTAGAGTGTTAGGTGCAGACGTAGGAAGTGTTTCCCCATAGAAAACAATGGGGCTGCGTTAGGAGCTGAACGCTGCTTTTTTGCAGGTGTTAGGTTTTTTTTTCAGCTCAAATGACCCCATTGTTTTCTATGGGGGAATCGTGCACGAGCACGTTTTTGAAGCTGGCCGCGTCCGTAAGCACCGCTGGAATTTAGAGTTGCAGTGGCGTTAAATTATGCTCTACGCTCCCTTTTTGGAGCCTAACGCACTGAAAACGCAGCCATTCTGTGAACTCTAAATACCAGCGGTATTTAAAAGGTGCAGGGGAAAAAAAGCATGCGTAGCTAACGCACCCCTTTGGCCGCAGAACTCTAAATCTAGCCGTAAGCTAGCTACAATATAACTAATAGTTACATTGTAGCTAGCTTAGGGTTTATTTTTATTTTACAGACAAGTTTGTATTTATTTTAACTAGGTAGAATATTTATTAAATAGTTATTAACTATTTAATAACTACCTAGCTAAAATAAATACAAAAGTACCTGTAAAATAAAACCTAACCTAAGTTACAATAGCACCTAACCTAACCCTACAATTAAATAAATTAACTAAATTAAAAACAATTAAATACATTAAATTAAATTAGCTAAAGTACAAAAAAACCCCACTAAATTACAGAAAATAATAAACAAATTACAGATATTTAAACTAATTACACCTAATCTAATAGCCCTATTAAAATAAAAAAAGCCCCCCCAAAATAAAAAAACCCTAGCCTAAACTAAACTACCAAAAGCCATTAACCTCTTAAGGACATATGACGGAATTTTTCCGTCATAAAACAATTGAGCAAACTGAAAGCTGTGTCCTTAAAGGTAACAACACTAAATTACAGAACATAATAAACAAATTACAGATATTTAAACTAATTACACCTAATCTAATAGCCCTATTAAAATAAAAAAGCCCCCCAAAAATAAAAAAAAACCCTAGCCTAAACTAAACTACCAATAGCCCTTAAAAGGGCCTTTTGCAGGGCATTGCCCCAAAGTAATCAGCTCTTTTACCTGTAAAAAAAAATACAAACAACCCCCCAACAGTAAAACCCACCACCCACACAACCAACTCCCCAAATAAGATACTATCTAAAAAAAACCTAAGCATCCCATTGCCCTGAAAAGGGCATTTGGAAGGGCATTGCCCTTAAAAGGGCAGATAGCTCTTTTGCCGCCCAAACCCTAACCTAAAAATAAAACCCACCCTATACACCCTTAAAAAATCCTAACACTAACCCCCTGAAGATCGAATTACCGGGAGATGTCCTCATCCAAACCGGGCCGAAGTCCTCAACGAAGCCGGGAGAAGTCTTCATCCAAGCCGGGCGAAGTGGTCCTCCAGACAGGCAGAAGTCTTCATCTAGATGGCATCTTCTATCTTCATCCATCCGGCGCGGAGTGGGTCCATCTTCAAGACATACGACGTGGAGCATCCTCTTCATCCGGAGTCTTCTTACTGAATAAAGGTACCTTTAAGTGACGTCATCCAAGATAGCGTCCCTTAGATTCTGATTGGCTGATAGAATTCTATCAGCCAATCGGAATTAAGGTTGAAAAAATCCTATTGGCGATCTTCAGGGGGTTAGTGTTAGGATTTTTTAAGGGTGTATTGGGTGGGTTTTATTTTTAGGTTAGGATTTGGGTGGCAAAAGAGCTAACTGCCCTTTTAAGGGCAATGCCCATCCAAATGCCCTTTTCAGGGCAATGGGGAGCTTAGGTTTTTTTAGATAGTATTTTATTTGGGGGGTTGGTTGTGTGGGTGGTGGGTTTTACTGTTGGGGGGTTGTTTGTATTTTTTTTTTTACAGGTAAAAGAGCTGATTACTTTGGGGCAATGCCCCGCAAAAGGACCTTTTAAGGGCTATTGGTAGTTTAGTTTAGGCTAGGGTTTTTTTTTATTTTTGGGGGGCTTTTTTATTTTAATAGGGCTATTAGATTAGGTGTAATTAGTTTAAATATCTGTAATTTGTTTATTATGTTCTGTAATTTAGTGTTGTTTTTTTTTGTACTTTAGCTAATTTAAATTAATTTATTTAATTGTTTTTAATTGTAGGGTTAGGTTAGGTTTTATTGTAACTTAGGTTAGGTTTTATTTTACAGGTACTTTTGTATTTATTTTAGCTAGGTAGTTATTAAATAGTTGATAACGATTTAATAACTATTCTTCCTAGTTAAAATAAATACAAACTTGCCTGTAAAATAAAAATAAACCCTAACGCCTAGATTTAGAGTTCTGCAGCCAAAGGGGTGCGTTAGCTACGCTGGCTTTTTTCTGGCCGCACCTTTTAAATACCGCTGGTATTTAGAGTTCACAGAATGGCTGCGTTAGGCTCCATAAAAGGAGCGTATAGCATATTTACCGCAACTTCAACTCTCGATACCAGCGGTGCTTACGAACGCGGCCAGCTTCAAAAACGTGCTCGTGCACGATTCCCCCATAGAAAACAATGGGGCTGTTTGAGCTGAAAAAAACACCTGCAAAAAAGCCGCGTTCAGCTCCTAACGCAGCCCCATTGTTTGCTATAGGGAAACACTTCCTACGTCTGCACCTAACACTCTAACATGTACCCCGAGTCTAAACACCCCTAACCTTACACTTATTAACCCCTATTCTGCCGCCCCCGCTATCGCTGACCCCTGCATATTTTTTTAACCCCTAATCTGCCGCTCCGTAAACCGCCGCTACCTACATTATCCCTATGTACCCCTAATCTGCTGCCCCTAACACCGCCGACCCCTATATTATATTTATTAACCCCTTTAAGAACTATTTAATAGCTAAAATAGTTAAAATAATTACAAATTTACCTGTAAAATAAATCCTAACCTAAGTTACAATTAAACTTAACACTACACTCTCAATAAATAAATTAAATAAAATACCTACAATTGCCTACAATTAAACCTAACACTACACTATCAATAAATGAATTAAATACAATACCTACAAATAACTACAATTAAATAAACTAACTAAAGTACAAAAAATATAAAAGAACTAAGTTACAAAAAATAAAAAAATATTTACAAACATTAGAAAAATATTACAACAATTTTAAACTAATTACACCTACTCTAAGCCCCCTAATAAAATAACAGAGCCCCCCAAAATAAAAAAATGCCCTACCCTATTCTAAATTAAAAAAGTTCAAAGCTCTTTTACCTTACCAGCCCTGAACAGGGCCCTTTGCGGGGCATGCCCCAAGAAATTCAGCTCTTTTGCCTGTAAATAAACACATACAATACCCCCCCCCAACATTACAACCCACCACCCACATACCCCTAATCTAACCCAAACCCCCCTTAAATAAACCTAACACTAAGCCCCTGAAGATCTTCCTACCTTATCTTCACCTCACCGGGTATCACCGATCGGTCCTGGCTCCAAAATCTTCATCCAACCCAAGCGGGGGCTGGCGATCCATAATCCTGCGGCTGAAGAGGTCCAGAAGAGGCTCCAAAGTCTTCATCCTATCCGGGAAGAAGAGGCGATCCAGACCGGCAACCATCTTGATCCAAGCGGCATCTTCTATCTTCATCCGATGAGGAACGGCTCCATCGTGAAGACCTCCAGTGCTGACCAATCTTCTTCCGACGACGTCCAACTGAAGAATGACGTTTCCTTTAAGGGACGTCATCCAAGATGGCGTCCCTCGAATTCCGATTGGCTGATAGGATTCTATCAGCCAATCGGAATTAAGGTAGGAAAATTCTGATTGGCTGATGGAATCAGCCAATCAGAATCAAGTTCAATCCGATTGGCTGATCCAATCAGCCAATCAGATTGAGCTCGCATTCTATTGGCTGTTCCGATCAGCAAATAGAATGCGAGCTCAATCTGATTGAATATAGGGGTCGGCGGTGTTAGGAGCAGCAGATTAGGGGTACATAGGGATAACGTAGTTGGCGGCAGTGTACGGAGCGGAAGATTAGGGGTTAAAAAATTTAAATATAGTGGCGGCGATGTGGGGGGACCTCGGTTTAGGGGTACATAGGTAGTTTATGGGTGTTAGTGTACTTTAGAGCACAGTAGTTAAGAGCTTTATAAACCGGCGTTAGCCCAGAAAGCTCTTAACTACTGACTTTTTTCTGCGGCTGGAGTTTTGTCATTAGATTTCTAACGCTCACTTCAGCCACGACTCTAAATACCGGCGTTAGAAAGATCCCATTGAAAAGATAGGATACGCATGACGTAAGGGGATCTGCGGTAGTAAAAGTCGCGGCTGGAAAGTGAGCGTTAGATCCTTTCCTGACTGACTCCAAATACCGGCGGTAGCCTAAAACCAGCGTTAGGAGCCTCTAACGCTGGTTTTGACCGCTACCACCCAACTCTAAATCTAGGCCTAAGATAGCTACAATGTAACTATAATATATTGTAGCTATCTTAGGGTTCATTTTATAGGTAAGTATTTCGTTTTAAATAGGAATTATTTAGTTAATGATAGTAATTTTATTTAGATTTATTTAAATTATATTTAAGTTAGTGGGTGTTAGGTTTAGGGTTAGACTTAGGTTTAGGGGTTAATAACTTTAATATAATGGCGGTGACGTTGGGGGTGGCAGATTAGTGGTTAATAAATGTAGGTAGGTGGCGGCGATGTTAGGGCCGGCAGATTAGGGGTTAATAATATTTAACAAATGTTTGATAGGCGGGAGTGCGGTAGTTTAGGGGTTAATATGTTTATTATAGTGGTGCCGACATTGGGGCAGCAGATTAGGAGTTAAAAAGTGTAGGTAGGTTGCGGCGACATTGGGGGCGGCAGATTAGGGGTTAATAAATATAATGTAGGTGTCGGCGATGTTGGGGGCAGCAGATTAGGGGTTCATAACTATAATGTAGTTGGCGGCGATGTCCGGAGCGGCAGATTAGGGGTTAAAATTTTTATTATAGTGTTTGCGATGCGGGAGGGCCTCGGTTTAGGGGTTAAAAGGTAGTTTATGGGTGTTAGTGTACTTTTTAGCACTTTAGTTATGAGTTTTATGTTACGGCGTTGTACCATAAAACTAATAACTACTGACTTTTAAATGCGTTAGGACTCTTGACAGGTTAGGGTGTACCGCTCACTTTTTTGCCTCCCAGGACAGACTCGTAATACCGGCGCTATGGAAGTCCCATAGAAAAAAGACTTTACAAAGTTTACTTAAGTTGTTTTGCGGTAAGGCCAAAGAAGTGTGCGGTGCCCCTAAACCTGCAAGACTCGTAATACCAGCGGGCGTAAAAAAGCAGCATTAGGACCTCTTAACGCTGCTTTTTTACCCTAACGCACAACTTGTAATCTAGCTAATTATTTTTATGTGTGCGGAACTGACATTGCGGTACAGGCTAAAAGGCTTGCGGTACAGCTATACCGACAAGACTTGTAATGGCTGCGTTGGTGTTTTAACGCTGAAATGGCCATTTTTAACGCGTTAAAACACGAACGCAAAACTGTTATTTTTTGTAATGGTAGTTTTTTTCTATTTTTTATAATGTTAGGTTTTAGTGTAAGGCAGCTTAGGTTTTATTTCACAGGTAAGTTTGTATTTATTTTAACTAGGTAGACTAATTAGTAAGTAGTTATTAACTATTTACTAACTACCTAGTTAAAATAAATACAAACTTACCTGTGAAATAAAAATAAAACCTAAGCTAGCTACAATATAACTATTAGTTATATTGTATCTAGCCTAGGTTTTATTTCACAGCTAAGTATGTATTTAGTTTTAAATAGGAATTATTCTGTTAATAAATGTAACTTTAATTTAGCTCTATTTTAATAATGTTAACGTTAGGGGGTGTTAGGGTTAGGGTTACGTTAGGGTTAGGTTTAGGGGTTAATATAGTTTAATTTAGGTTGTTGCGATGTGGGGGGCTGGCGGTTTAGGGGTCAATAGATTTATTTAGTGGTAGTGATGTGGGAGGCCAGAGGCTTAGGGGTTAATAGCTTTATTTAGTTGTGGCGATGTCAGGGAGCGGCACAACTGAGAGTATTTGAAGACAAAAAGAGAGATATATGAGGGTGCAATTTTAGTAAGGGTGTGTATAAATGGGTCAAGAGTTTTCATTTAATTCTTAAAGCTAAGTCAAGCCAATAAATAGACCGGCAGAAAGATGCAGCACAATTAGTTTGCTTTTATTTTAATCAGCTGTAACATAAAGTTAACCACAAAATACAAATTAAAGACATGAACTTTTTCTTATCATGTTGTTTATTCAGGATTCATCAATTTGTCGAGCTGCTATCCATGCAGGATTAGTGACTGATAATGGTGGCCCAGTGCAAGTGGAGAAAACATCAGGGGCCATCACCTATCAAGGATCATCAAGGAATTATATATCTAGCAGTAGATACGGACCCTGGTTTGTATCATTTGTATTAAAGCCACCGGATATCGAAGATATTCCAAATGAATCAACCATTTCAAACCCTCCAAAAGGTAAAGTCCATTCAAATTATTTGAATGTTGCAGAGCAAATCATTAAGGAACTAAGTAACCTATTAGTTATACTTAAAGGATCATACCATCTAAATAATTCTAAATGCTCATGTTAGAAACAGTAACATAGAATTTGTTAACAAAGTCTGAGTTCGCCCATATTTCCTTCTGAATTATATAAAGAACCAGAGCATTCATGAGGTACCTAAATATATTGTCCATAACACCTCTATTGAAAGTTTATTCCATAATTGAACCAACCTTTATGTAAAAAAATACGTATGCAAGTTATTCCTGAGATCACGATCACTTGTTCTTTTGTCAATCTTTTTTTATTGATGTGCAATAGTATTCAAATGGTAGAACAAAGAATCTTCTTGACATATGTTCTGTCAATTCATAGGCCCAGATTAAGAGTTTTGCGTTAGAGGCTATGCGGTGCTAACAAACAGTTTTGTCTCACCGCTCACTTACCTACAGCGCTGGTATTACGAGTTTTCAGAAACCCGTCGTTAAAAGACAAGAAGTGAGCGTTGAGCAAAATGTTGCTCATTACCGCACTCCAATAACAGCGCTGCTTAAGTCAGCGGTGAGCTGGTCGTACGTGCTTGTGCACAATTTCCCCATAGGAATCAATGGGGAGAGCCGGCTGAGAAAAAATCTAACACCTGCAAAAAAGCAGCGTAAAAATCTCAGTAACGCAGCCCCATTGATTCCTATGGGGAAATAATTTTATGTTTACACCTAACACCATAACATGAACCCCGAGTCTAAACACCCCTAATCTTACACTTATTAACCCCTAATCTGCCGCCCGACAGCGCCGACATCTACATTATAATTATTAACCCCTAATCTGCCGCTCTGGACATCGCTGACACCTACATTATATGTATTAACCCCTAATCTGCTGCCCCAACATCGCCGACACCTACATACTATTTATTAACCCCTAATCTGCCGCCCCCAATGTTGCCGCAACCTACCTATATTTATTAACCCCTAATCTGCCGCCCCTGTCGCCGCCACTATATTAAAGTTTTAAACCCCTAAACCTAAGTCTAACCCTAACACCCCCTAACTTAAATAAAATTACAATAAATCTAAATAAATATTACTATCATTAACTAAATAATTTCTAGTTAAATCTAAATACTTACCTATAAAATAAACCCTAAGATAGCTACAATATAACTAATAGTTACATTGTAGCTATCTTAGGGTTTATTTTTATTTTACAGGCAACTTTGTATTTATTTTAACTAGGTAGAATAGTTACCTAGCTAAAATAAATACAAATTGACCTGTAAAATAAAACCTAACCTAAGTTACACTAACACCTAACACTGCACTATAATTAAATAAATTAACTAAATTAAATACAATTACCAAAATTAAATTAAATTAGCTAAAGTACAAAAAAAACAAACACTAAATTAGAGAAAATAATAAACAAATTACAGATATTTAAACTAATTACACCTAATCTAATAGCCCTATCAAAATAAAAAAAGCCCCCCCAAAATAAAAAAAAAACCTAGCCTAAACTAAACTACCAATAGCCCTTAAAATCCGGCGCTGAGCGGGTCCATCTTCAAGACATCCGACGCGGAGCATCCTCTTAATCCGACGACTAATGCTGAATGAAGGAACCTTTAAGTGACGTCATCCAAGATGGCGTCCCTTAGATTCCAATTGGCTGAAAGAATTCTATCAGCCAATCGGAGTTAAGGTAGAAAAAAATCCTATTGGCTTATGCAATCAGCCAATAGGATTGAACTTCAATCATATTGTCTGATCCAATCAGCCAATAGGATTGAGCTTGCATTCTATTGGCTGATTGGAACAGCCAATAGAATGCAAGCTCAATCCTATTGGCTGACTACATCAGCCAATAGGATTTTTTCTACCTTAATTCCGATTGGCTGATAGAATTCTATCAGCCAATCGGAATCTAAGGGACGCCATCTTGGATGACGTCACTTAAAGGTACCTTCATTCAGCTTTAGTCGTCGGATGAAGAGGATGCTCCTCGTCGGATTTATTGAAGATGGACTTGCTCCGCGCCGGATGGATGAAGATAGAAGATGCCGTGTGGATGAAGACTTCTGCCCGTCTGGAGGATCACTTCGCCCGGCTTCGTTGAGGACTTCGGCCCGGCTTGGATGAAGACTTCTCCCGGTAAGTCGATCTTCAGGGGGTTTGTGTTAGGTTTTTTTTTTTAAGGGTGTATTGGGTGGGTTTTATTTTTAGGTTAGGGACTTTGGGCTGCAATAGAGCTAACTGCCCTTTTAAGGGCAATGCCCATCCAAATGCCCTTTTTTCAGGGCAATGGGGAGCTTAGGTTTTTTTAGATAGTATTTTATTTGGGGGGTTGGTTGTGTGGTTGGTGGGTTTTACTGTTGGGGGGGTTGTTTGTATTTTTTTTTACAGGTTGATTACTTTGAGGCAATGCCCCGCAAAAGGCCCTTTTAAGGGCTATTGGTAGTTTTGTTTAGGCTAGGGGTTTTTTTATTTTGGAGGGGGGGCTTTTTTTATTTTAATAGGGCTATTAGATTAGGTATAATTAGTTTAAATATCTTGTAATTTGTTTATTATTTTCTGTAATTTAGTGGGGGGGGGGTTTGTACTTTAGATAATTTAATTTAGGTAATTGTATTTAATTTAGTTAATTTAGTTAATTGTAGTGTAGTGTTAGGTGTTAGTGTAACTTAGGTTAGGTTTTATTTTACAGGTCAATTTGTATTTATTTTAGCTAGGTAGTTATTAAATAGTTAATAACTCTTCTACCTAGATAAAATAAATACAAACTTGCATGTAAAATAAAAATAAACCCTAATATAGCTACAATGTAACTATTAGTTATATTGTAGCTATCTTAGGGTTTATTTTACAGGTAAGTATTTAGTTTTAAATAGGAATAATTTAGTTAATGATAGGAACATTTATTTAGATTTATTGTAATTATATATAGTTAGGGGGTGTTAGGGTTAGGGTTAGACTTAGGTTTAGGGGTTAATAACTTTAATATAGTGGCGGCAACGTTGGGGGGCAGATTAGGGGTTAATAAATAGTATGTAGGTGTTGGCGATGTTGGGGGCAGCAGATTAGGGGTTAATAAATATAATGTAGGTGGTGGCGGTGTCTGGAGTGGCAGATTAGGGGTTAATAATTATAATGTAGATGTCGGGGGTGGCAGATTAGGGGTTAATAAATATAATGTAGGTGGTGGCGGTGTCCGGAGCGACAGATTAGGGGTTCATAATTATAATGTAGGTGTCGGCAATGTCGGGGGGCAGATTAGGGGTTAATAAATATAATGTAGGTGGCGGTGGTGTCTGGAGCGGCAGATTAGGGGTTAATAATTATAATGTAGGTGTCAGCGATGTCGGGGAAGGCAGATTAGGGGTTAATAAATATAATGTAGGTGGCGGCGTTGTCCAGAGCGGCAGATTAGGGGTTAAAATGTTTATTATAGTGTTTGCGATGCGGGAGGGCCTCGGTTTAGGGGTTAATAGGTAGTTTATGGGTGTTAGTGTACTTTTTAGCACTTTAGTTATGAGTTTTATGTTACGGCGTTGTACCACAAAACTCATAACTACTGACTTTTAAATGCGTTAGGACTTTTGACAGGGTAGGGTGTACCACTCACTTTTAGGCCTCCTAGGACAGACTCTTAATATCAGTGCTATGGAAGTCCCATAGAAAAAAGACTTTACAAAGTTTACGTAAGTCGTTTTGCGGTAAGGCCAAAGAAGTGTGCGGTGACCCTAAACCTTCAAGACTCCTAATAGCAGCGGGCGTAAAAAAGCAGCGTTAGGACCTCTTAACGCTGCTTTTTTACCTTAACACACAACTCATAATCTAGCCGATAGTTTCTAAAGACAGAACAAATGTTATGTTCTAAATATTAAACATTAACCTACAAATATCTAATATAACATATCTAAATGTAACATTTGAATAGTATGTTCAATTATTGATTCCCATAGACTTACATTGAAGTCTGTGATAATCCACATCTAAATGTTTGCATTCTTTAAATATTACATTGAATAAAGTGTAAGTCTACATTAATTTAATAAAAAAAAATCAACTTTTTTTTTGGTGAATAGGCATTGCAGAGACCTACTTTTTTTTGCAAAATACTTTAATTACAAGCTTCTATGAAATCCCTTTGTATACTTTATATCACCTCTCTCCCCAAGCTTGTAATATATTACATATGACCAAATGCATAGGGGTATTCTATTGAATACGATCGGGTTGATTGACACCCCCTGCTAGCGGACGATTGGCCACGAATCTGCAGGGGGCGGTATTGCACCAGCAGTTCACAAAAACTGCATGTGCAATGATAAATGCTGAGAGCGTATGCTGTCGGCATTTATCGATGTGCAGCGGACATGATCCGCTATATCATAAATATGCCCCATAATGTTTATTTATTCTAAACTCCTAATGTAAATTCCTCCAAACACTATTTTTAAGATTTATTTTCAACATTTTTAGCCAACATAATGGTATGAACGGGCACATCAAGGAGGCTCTAACATTTCATAGTCTTTATTTTTTGCATTTAAAGTTTTATGGTATAAAGTATTATTAGATTAGTAGAGTTTCAGAACATTGTGTGATTCCCTATATTTTGGGTATATGAAATAACCATGCAATATGTTTACCTTACAGTTTCTGCTCTATGTTCCACAACTGCAAAAGAGTTAAAGGAAGCAATTACAGAGTATGTATAACAGAGTTACTCTTACAAATCTCAATACATTGTCCATGACTCTTCCCTTTTTCTTCATTGTTTTTCATTATTAGCACTTATATACTGTGAAACATGGATTAGGGCAGCATTGTATTGAGAAAGTTATTGACACCATTCAAATTTTGAAATTTTATTTTATCTTTTTCACCTTCAATTTTTGTTGTCATTTCAGGGTTGAGTGTCCACCTGGATGTTTGACTGAATCAGGAGATGTTTGGGGTGTGGATGTATATACAGATGTAAGTGAACATAATTGGAATGATTTTGTCTTGATTTTGTTGTTTACATCATATATAAACGCTATGCTTTATGAAAAAATATCCAGTGAGTCCTTTCTCGGAGAATGGTTTTATATATATAACACCATCTATTAGAAATTATTCAAAAAAAACATTGAACACAAAAGTTATAAAGGCTCAAAAATATAAGATCGCAGGTGTTAGAAATAAAAAGGCAGACAAAGGGCTTTAACATAGAGATATATACATATACATCTTTAAAAATTTATGTTTATATATGTGTATGGATGTATTTATGTATTTATATGTGTATATATGTATTTACAAACATATATACACATACAAATACATATATATATATATATATATATATATATATATATATATATATATATATATATATATATATATATATATATATACTGTATATATATATATATGTGTGTGTGTGTGCGCATTGGAGCCCTTTGCAGATAAGTAGAGGAAAACATGAAAAAACATATTTATGCTATATTCAATTTTAATGAAGTTTTATAGTGTATACTTACTTTAAATATTTTACATGCTAATGTTCTGCACATAGGAGATTATGTTCTATGTGATTATAAATAGATATTCATATATATACTATATATATATATATATATATATATATATATATATATATATATATATAACTATATACCTATATAAAATCAGATATATGCAATATATATATATATATATATATATATATATATATATATATATATATATATATATATATATATATATATATATGGTATATATAGGTATAGATATATATTGTACAAAAAGCCATCATATATATATAGAAATATTTCTTTATGAATAAATAGATCATATTCTGCTATGTGAAGAACATTGGAATGTGAAATATTTTAGTTTATCATGGAAGCAAAAACAGTTTACTTTCAACTCATAATATGAGTGCAACCCAACAAGTGGGAGCATTAATTAGTGCTCCACTTGTAATCTAGGCCCTTAATTTTAAGCTCTTTCAAATAGTGGTGAACAACATCAATTCTCATACAGCTAGAATGTGGAAATGCCCAGGCACTTCTTGACAGGCTTGGCTTGTTAGGACGTCCGAACTTACAGATTTTGAGCAATGTAGCTTTATTAAAACACACAATTTTAACCATATTTCAGTCATTTAAGTTGTACTGGAAAGAGTTTGTCCAGGTGCCATAAAGTTAAAGGACCAGTAAATACAGTAGATTTGCATTAGTAGCAGACTTTTTTTCTCTGACAAATTTCAAAGTTAAGTCTTTTTCCACTCCTCCTGCATCATGTGACAGCCATCAGCCAATCATAAATGCATTTTACGTATATTCTATGAATTCTTGCACATGCTCAGTAAGAGCTGGTAAATCAAAACGTGTAAACATAAAAAGATTTTTATATTATATTTTATATTTTGTTAATGGAAGTAAAATGGAAAGATGTTTAAAATTGCTGCTCTATCTGAATCATAAACATTTCATTTTGACTTGAGTGTCCCTTTAACTTAATGAGCTCTATCTTTAGTGACATAGCCATTCAAATAGTAGGTGATTTAAAAAACAACTCTTTTCCCTATTGCCCTATACTGTAGATAAATCATTATCTTTTAGGGCCCAATTCTCTAAAGCTCTCTGATATGGCAAGATTCTATTAGAAGCCTTGTCATTACTACAAGACCCCTCAGTGAATGCTATAAAGGCAATTTTCAGCTTGAGAGCTGTCTATCACTAAGGGGAGTTCCTTAAAGGAACATTTCTACTGTGCTCTAGCTAAATTATCTGAAAGTTTTGATGTTTCCATTATCTCCTCTTATAACCATAACTTGAAGTGAAGCCATACTTAAGCTATATTGCTATGTATGATAACTGCTAGGAGTTAAAGGGACATGAAACCCAATTTTTTTCTTTCATGATTCAGATAGAGAATAACATTTTAATCAACTTTCCAATTTAGTTCTATTATGTCATTTGCTTCATTCTTTTGATATTCTATGTTGAAAGTATATCTAGATAGGCTCAGTAGCTGCTGATTGGTGGCTGCACATAGATGCCTCGTGTGATAGCCTCACCCATGTGCACTTATATTTCTTTAACAAAGGATATCTAAAGAAATTAGATAATAGAAGTGCATTAGAATGTTGTTTAAAATTGTATTCTCTACCTGAATCATGAAAAAAAAATGTTGGGTTTTGTGTCCCTTTAATGCCTTGTATAATTAATCTATAAGAGCCCTAAATGTATTCTGTTAACTGCATAGTTTTTACCGCAAAGACAATAAAACGTGCCTCTGCTTGGATTGAATAAAGGGATTGTTCTTTTTTTTTTTTAAATTTGACATTTGTTCTTATTATTTGTATAACAAGTTTCAAATATCCAAGAAAAGGGACGGCAGGTAGACAAAAGATATTTATTTTCTTTAAAGGTTTAGTAGTTCTGTTTTCTTAATGATACTACATCAGCGGCGTTCACTGAATGGTTTTTAGATAGCAGCGATTTGTCCATTAGCTGAACAGGGGGATTAAGGATAGTGCTGGTAAAGTGCGTATGACTATGGTTGTAATCATTGATATTGATATGCTATATACATATTTTGTCTTTGCATTATAATTTTGTCATTTTCCTACATAAACAATAAACATTGCTTGACAAAAAGGCAGAAAAAAAGTTTAAAATAAATCCAGATAAAATTTTGAATTAAAGGGGCATAAGACCCAACATTTTTATTTCATGGTTCAGATAGAGCATTCAATTTTAAACAATTTTCCACTTTACTTCTATTATGAAATGTGGTTCTTTCTCTTGGTATCTTTTGATGAATAAGCTGTAGTGCACTACTGGGAGGTAGCTGAACACATCAGGTGAGCCAATGGCAAGAGGCATATATGTACAGCCACCAATCAGCAGCTAGCTCTCAGTAGTGCGGTGCTGCTCCTGATCCTTCCTAGGTATGCTTTTCAACAAAAGATACCAAAGGAACAAAACACATTAGATTATAGAAGATTAGCATGTTTAGAATTTCTTATCCCACTAAATAATTCAATAAGAACTGTCTTCAACATCTACAGAATTACTAGTTGCAGTGTTAACCCCTTCCAGATCGAGGATGTTTTTAAGCAATATAAGGTACATTGCCACACGTACCTTATGACGTTTAAAAATGCCTTGAAGCTTTTAGCGCTCAGCTGGTGTTTGTCTTCATTGGCATGTAGATAGGAAGTGTAGGAAAAGGCAGAGAACCAATAATAGCAGTTCCCTGTCTTGTGATCACTGTGATCGCACCATCTTTCAATGACAGCTGCCCCAGTGTTTAAAACATCCGGCAGCGTTTCATGCTCAGCTGCTCCGTTATTTTGATAGGAAGGAAGGGTGGGGACAGGTAGGCGATTAATAATAGGGGTTCCCCATCTTATACTCTGCTAATAATTGTACAGCTTTTACTGTTTAGCTTCACACCGTTGCATCTTCATTACATCATTTGATTTAGCGCTCCAACTTGCACATTAACTTCGCTACAAGGAGGCTTTTTGTGCACATCATCTTGTGTTCATATTACAAATTTAAAAGTTTTCTTGCACGCGTAAATCCAAGATGTGCAAAAAAAATTATGGCTACCATGTTGACACTAAATCCAAAATTTTTTTTTTTTTTTATTATTCAGATAGAGAATACAATTTTAAACAGCAATCCAATTTACTTCTATTATCTAATTTGCTTCATTCTTCAGATATCCTTAGTTGAAGAAATAGCAATGCACATGGGTGAGCCAATCACACGAGGCATCTGTGTGCAGCCAGCAATCAGCAGCTACTGAGCCTATCTAGATATATTTTTCAGCAAAGGATATCAAGAGAATGAAGCTCATTATATAATAGACGCAAATTAGAAAGTTGTTTAAAAGTGCATGCTCTTTCTAAATCATGAAAGAAAACATTTGGGTTTCATGTCCCTTTAACTTAATCTCCCATAGAAGTAAATTGAGCACGAAAACTTAAAAAAATAGAAACTAACACCCATACTCATGCCCTAACAAGACCAAGGGCTATAGATTACGAGTGGCGCTCTAACTGTTGCACATGAGCTATATTGAGTTTATCACGGGTGTTTGCGCATGTCGGAAGTAGTGCATGTATGGCAAGTTGAAAGTAAATGCACTGGCTCGAGCCCAATTAAATTTAAAGGGACAGTCTACACCATTTTTTTTATTGTTTAAAAAGATAGATAAAACATGTAAAATCATTTTTATGCAATATTCATTTAGTGTATATAGTGTATAGTGTATAAGTGTTTGTGTCTGTACTTACAATATTTCACATTCCAATGTTCTTTACATAGGGGAATATGTTCCAATTATTTTGAAATAGATATTTCTAGTTACTGTATATCTATATTTATCTTTACCTATATACACCTGTAATCATATATAAATATATATATATATATTACCATAAAAAGCATCAGATATATGTAGAAGTTTGTATTTAAGAATAAATAGAACATATTCTACTATGTAAAGAACATTTGAATGTGAAATATTTATATTTAAAGTCAGGTTAGCGCACTTGAGAAAATGCAATCAGGTTTGTGCACAAGTATGGTGTTAGTTACCCCCCCCCCACCTTTTCTTGCTCCTTTGAAGTCTATGGGAGAATACGTTAACGCGATATTATAACTTCAACTTTTTTAGCGCGTCGGGTTAGAGTGTAAGGGGCATATTTATCAAAGTGCGAGCGGACATGATATGATGTAGCATATCATGTCCGCTGCACATCAATAAATGCCGACAGCATACGCTGTCTGCATTTATCATTGCACAAGAACTGTTAGTGCAATACCGCCCCCTGCAGATTTGCTGTCAATCGACCGCTAGCAGGGGGTTTCAATCAACCCGATTGTATACGATCAGGTTGATTTCTGTCCACCGCCTCAGAGCAGGCGGACAAGTTATGGCGAGCCAAGCGGTTACCGGCGAGCCAAGGGGCATCAAGCTTCATTCGGAGCTTGATAATACGGCCCCTAAGTGTAAACTTTTTACTTTTAACTTGTAAAGCGCACGGAATCTGATGCACGTAAAAAGACAAAGTCGAATGCAGTTAGCGCAGGAGAGATAATTAGCGCTTTACTCGTAATTTAGCCCCACATTAGCTAGACCCAGTGACATATATATATATGAAAAACTAATAGAGAAGGATGATTTTAGGAACCAATATGAATAATATAAAACATGCACTAACATGTATGCCCCAATTTCTTTCTTTTCTTCTATATTTATAATTGAAACCTAGAGCAAATGAACAGTAGATCCTGTCCTATAATAGTCTAGACCAACATCTACTATCATAAAATACACTTACTGTCAAAAAATATAGAAGGAAAAACAAGAAAATAAATACTGTCCTTACTGACAGTAAGTGTATATTCAAAATATTTATTTTGTGTGTAGATCTTTTGCGATGCTTAGTTGCTTATACATATACACTGAATGTACCAAAAAAATATGACCTTTGACTTATACTTAAAATATTACTTTATACTTAATTGATTATATATAAACTGAGTATATCATATAAAATATGACATTATACTTAAAGTGACATAATACTCATATGCTGAATCACTTGAAACTGATGCAGTATAACTGTAAAAAGCTGACAGGAAAATATCACCTGAGCATCTCTATGTAAAAAAGGAAGATATTTTACCTCACAATTCCCTCAGTTCAGCAGAGTAAGTTCTGTGTAAAAAGTTATACTCAGCTGCTGCCAGCTGCAGGTAAAAAAAACATAAAAAATGAAGAAATGAACAGCAGCCAATCAGCATCAGCAGTGCTGAGGTCATGAACTATTTTACTGTGATCTCATGAGATTTCACTTAACTCTTGTGAGATTTCATAGTAAGCTTCCTTAAACTGAATAGGGAAATAAGATGAGTGTGCATGTAAGCTCACTCCCTTAGCTGTCCCGGGACAGACATACTGATTTGCTGCTTAGAAGTCCTTTACAATGGGATGTGGCTACTGAGGAACTTTTGAGGTAAAATATCTCTTTTTTACATAGAGATGTTCAGGTTATATTTTCTAGTCAGCTTTTTACAGCTATGCTGCATCACTTTCAAGTTTTTCAACATTTGGGTATCATGGCCCTTTAATTGATAATATATAAACTTAATATATCATATAAAATATGACATTAGCAATGCAGTGCTTAGCTGCTTGTGCACGCAGCATGTTTCTAAACTGCGCACAGAAAATGAATATATGCATATTAAGCAAATTAGCTCCCACAGATGGTCCTACTGAAGCTTTTAATTAGATGATTTGCCCATATCCTTTAAGTTAAGTTGCAACTAATCATTTAACTAATTTAAAGGGACAATAAACACTTTGAAATGGCAATATAAAATGATAAATCATATATATAAAAAAATCTGCAACATCCATTCTGTAATTGTGAGCTTTTCAGTTCCTGTTATAAATGGAATTGCAGAACATTGTTATATTCCAAACAGCCATTGACTGCACACTCTAGTGACATATTTATAACTGTCCCTTATTGGCCACAGCAGAGAAGGTAACCTAAGTTACAACATGGCAGCTCTCATTGTTTTATGGACACTAAGGGCTAGATTATGAGTGGAGCATTATTTAACGCTCCCACTAAAGCACTAACTGCGATAGAAGTAAGCATTTTGCGTTTGTCAGGTTGTGCTCACATTATGAGTTGAAAGCACTAACCCGACGAACACAAAAAGCCAAACTTACAATATCATGTGATAACCTATTCCCCCATAGAAAGCAACAGAGAAAAAATAAGTGGAAAAAAACACCCAACTTGCACGCAAACCCAATCGCATATTCTCATGTGCGCTGACCCGACATGAAAATATTAATATTTCATATTTCAATGTTCTTCACATACAAGAATATGTAATGCTTATTCATAAATAAATATTTATTTGTATATCTGAAGTGATCGCGTTTACTTTCAATTCATAATACCAGCGGTAAACCCAACAATCCCAAAAACCCGCGATAAACCCCTTATCGCTCACGCATAACTGTTAGGGCTTCACTTGTAATTTGTCCCTTAGTGTTTAATGTCCCTTTAACCTAATTAATTACTTGTCTGTGTGTTAAAGTATTTTGAGTCTTTTGGAAAAGTAAAGATCACCACAGATAACAAATTAATAATGATGTTAATGTGACTTTTTCTGCCATGTAGATGACTTCCATTTGCCGAGCTGCATTACACTCTGGAAAGATTACTAACGAAGGAGGATGTGTGCTGGTAGAGAAAAAGCCAGGTCAGATTACATATAAAGACTCTACAAGTAATGGAATAACAAGCAGCAAATACGGCACATGGACTGCATCATTTGTGCTCAGCACTGTATCAACTTCACAGCAAATTCCTAACATACCACCAGGTAATTTTCTTCCTTTTAATTGGTACCTTCTTTCTCCTACATTGGTGTATCCGGTCCATGGCTTCATCCTTACTTGTGGGATATTCTCAATCCCTACAGGAAGTGGCAAAGAGAGCACACAGCAGAGCTGTCCATATAGCTCCCATCAGGCTCCGCCCCCCCCCCCCCCAGTCCTTCTCTTTTCCACTCTAACAAGTAGCATCTCCACGGGGGTGGTAAAAAGTATGTGGTGTTATATTTGTAGTTTTATTTCTTCAATCAAGCGTTTGTTATTTTAAAATAGTGCCGGATTGTACTATTTACTCTGAGGCAGAACAGTGATGAAGATTTCTGCTGAGAGGAATATGATTTTAGCACCAGTAACTAAAATCCATTGCTGTTCCCACGCAGGACTGTTGAATACCAGAGAACTTCAGTTGGGGGGAACAGTTTGCAGGCTTAACTGCTTCAGGTATGATCAGTCATTTTTCTAACAAGACCAAGTAATGCTAGAAATCCCCTCAGGGATAGGTAAGCCATTTTTCTCAAACTCTGTATAAAATAATGGCTTAAATTAAGGGCTCAATGCTGGTTAACACTATTGTGGGCTTAATCTATTGCTTATTAGCATGTTTTAGTATGCATAAGGTGTTTTTTGAGACTTTTAAAACACTTATGGGGTTTAATATTGCGCCTGGCACTTAATTAGACACCTAATTTGGTCTATAAGGCGCCACCACTCTGGAAGGAAGAGAGAGGAGGCCTCATTTTCGCGCCTCAATTGTGCAGTTGTTTTGACTAGACAGTTCATGCAGCTTCACGTGGGGAGTCCAGAGACATCAGAAAGGACTTCAGAAAGGCTTATTTCTTACTCAAATAATCCCTAAGGAAGGTAAAAGCCACAGTAGAGGCTGTGGCATTGTGCTGTAGTGTTTTTAACCGGTTAACTGCTGTTCTTAGCTCCGGTTTGGGCATTAAGGGGGTTAATTGGTCTGAAAAGCATTAAGACAATGTGGTGAAAATTTCATTCAAATCGGATGATTTTTTGATGTTTTAGTAATAAAATGTGCACTTTTATTATTTAAAGACACAGTAACGTTTTTGTCAAAATTATTTTTTATTGCCTAAGGTAGAGGGGGCAGTTTCAACAAACGCACGACTATACCAATAGAAGATAGTTGCGCTTTCAAAGATCCTATGGATAAAAAATTAGAAGGTTTGCTTAAGAAAATGTTTGTTCAACAAGGTTTTCTTCTTCAACCAATTTCTTGCATTATTCCTGTAACCACTGCAGCGTCTTTTTGGTTTGAGGAACTAGAAAACTCGCTCCAGAAGGAGACTTCTTATGATGAAGTCATGGACAGAATTCACGCCCTGAAGTTGGCTAATGCCTTCATTACAGATGCCGCTTTTCAGTTAGCTAAATTAGCGGCGAAAAATTCAAGTTTTGCAATCGTGGCGCGCAGAGCGCTTTGGCTAAAATCTTGGTCGGCGGATGTGTCGTCCAAAACAAAATTGCTTAATATTCCTTTCAAGGGTAAGACCCTATTCGGGCCAGAGTTGAAAGAAATTATTTCAGATATCACTGGGGGAAAGGGCCATGCCCTTCCACAAGATAGACCTTTCAAAGCTAAAAATAAGTCTAATTTTCGTTCCTTTTGCAATTTCAGGAACGGACCTGCTTCTACCTCTACAGCCACTGGGCAAGAGGGTAATGCATCCCAGCCCAAGCCAGCATGGAAACCATTGCAAGGCTGGAACAAGGGTAAACAGGCCAAGAAGCCTGCTGCTGCTACCAAGACAGCATGAAAGGGTAGCTCCCGATCCGGGACCAGATATAGTAGGGGGCAGACTTTCTCTCTTTGCTCAGGCTTGGGCAAGAGATGTTCCGGACCCCTGGGCGTTAGAAATTGTCTCTCAAGGGTATCTTCTGGAATTCAAGGACCTTCCTCCAAAGGGAAGGTTCCACATGTCTCACTTATCTTTAGACCAGATAAAGAGACAGGCATTCTTACGTTGCGTAGAAGACCTTCTAAAAATGGGAGTGATACACCCAGTTCCAACAGCAGAACAAGGACTGGGTTTTTACTCAAACCTGTTTGTAGTTCCCAAAAAGGAAGGAACTTTCAGGCCAATCCTGGATTTAAAAATCCTAAACAAATTCCTCAGAGTTCCATTATTCAAAATGGAAACCATTCGGACAATTTTACCAATGATCCAGGAGGGTCAATATATGACTACCGTGGACTTAAAGGATGCGTACCTGCATATTCCTATCCACAAAGATCACCATCAGTTCCTGAGGTTCGCTTTTTTGGACAAGCATTACCAATTCATGGCCCTTCCCTTCGGATTGTCCACTGCTCCCAGAATTTTCACAAAGGTGCTAGGGTCCCTTCTAGCGGTGCTAAGACCAAGGGGCATTGCAGTAGCACCTTACCTAGATGACATCTTAATACAAGCGTCGTCCTTTCACAAAGCAAAGGCTCATACGGACATTGTTCTAGCCTTTCTAAGGTCTCATGGGTGGAAGGTGAACATAGAAAAGAGTTCTCTGTCCCCGTTCACAAGGGTTCCCTTCCTGGGAACAATAATAGACTCGGTAGAAATGAAGATCTTTCTGACGGAGGTCAGGAAGTTAAAGCTTTTGAGCACTTGTCGAGTTCTTCATGCCATTCCTCAACCCTCCGTAGCTCAGTGCATGGAGGTAATAGGACTCATGGTTGCGGCAATGGACGTGGTTCCCTTTGCTCAAATTCATTTAAGACCACTGCAACTGTGCATGCTCAAACAGTGGAATGGGGATTATGCAGATTTGTCTCCCCAGATACAAATGGACCAGAAAACCAGAGACTCACTCCTCTGGTGGTTGTGTCAGGATCACCTGTCTCAGGGAATGAGTTTCCGCAGACCGGAGTGGATCATTGTCACGACCGACGCCAGCCTCTTGGGCTGGGGTGCAGTCTGGGAGTCCCTGAAAGCTCAGGGTCTATGGTCTCGGGAAGAATCTCTTCTCCCGATAAACATTTTGGAATTGAGAGCGATATTCAATGCGCTCCAGGCATGGCCTCAACTAGCGGAGGCCAAATTCATCAGATTTCAGTCGGACAACATGACGACTGTAGCGTACATCAATCATCAGGGAGGAACAAAGAGTTCCCTGGCGATGAGGGAGGTATCCAAGATTATCAAATGGGCAGAGGATCACTCCTGCCATCTATCAGCAATTCACATCCCAGGAGTGGACAACTGGGAAGCGGATTATCTGAGTCGTCAGACCTTCCATCCTGGGGGGTGGGAACTTCACCCGGAGGTTTTTGCCCAGTTAACTCAACTATGGGGCCTTCCAGATCTGGATCTGATGGCGTCACGTCAGAACTCCAAAGTTCCACGTTACGGGTCCAGGTCCAGGGATCCCAAGGCGACATTGATAGATGCCTTAGTGGCGCCTTGGTCGTTCAATCTAGCTTATGTCTTTCCACCGTTTCCTCTTCTCCCCCGGCTAGTAGCCAGGATCAAACAGGAGAAGGCTTCGGTAATTCTGATAGCTCCTGCGTGGCCACGCAGGACTTGGTATGCAGACCTGGTGAATATGTCATTGGTTCCACCATGGAAGCTACCTTTGAGGCAGGACCTTCTAATCCAAGGTCCATTCACACATCCAAACCTAGTTTCTCTGCAACTGACTGCTTGGAGATTGAACGCTTGATTCTCGCTAAGCGTGGGTTTTCGGAATCAGTTATAGATACTCTGATCCAGGCTAGGAAGCCTGTCACCAGAAAAATTTACCATAAGATATGGCGGAAATATCTTTGCTGGTGCGAATCCAAGGGTTACTCATGGAGTAAGATTAGGATTCCAAGGTTACTATCTTTTCTCCAAGAAGGATTGGAGAAAGGTCTGTCAGCTAGTTCCTTAAAAGGACAGATATCTGCTCTGTCTGTTTTGTTACACAAGCGTCTGGCAGCCGTGCCAGATGTTCAGGCTTTTGTACAGGCTTTAGTTAGAATCAAGCCCGTCTACAGACCTGTGGCTCCTCCATGGAATCTAAATTTAGTTCTTTCAGTTCTTCAAGGGGTTCCGTTTGAACCTCTACATTCCATAGATATTAAGTTATTGTCTTGGAAAGTTTTGTTTTTGGTAGCTATTTCTTCTGCTAGAAGAGTTTCTGAATTGTCTGCTTTGCAGTGTAATTCACCCTATCTGGTGTTTCATACAGATAAGGTAGTTTTACGTACCAAGCCGGGTTTTCTTCCAAAAGTGGTTTCCAATAAGAATATTAACCAGGAAATAGTTGTTCCAGTTTCTAACAAGGAACGTCTGTTACACAATCTTGATGTGGCTCGTGCTTTGAAGTTTTATTTAAAAGCAACTAAAGACTTCAGACAAACATCGTCCTTGTTTGTCGTCTACTCTGGCAAGAGGAGAGGTCAAAAAGCGACTGCGACCTCTCTGTCTTTCTGGCTGAAAAGTATAATCCGATTGACTTATGAGACTGCTGGAAGCCAGCCTCCTGAACGAATTACAGCTCACTCTACTAGAGCTGTGGCTTCCACATGGGCTTTCAAGAATGAGGCTTCTGTTGAACAGATCTGTAAGGCAGCGACTTGGTCTTCACTGCATACATTTGCCAAATTTTACAAATTCGATACTTTTGCTTCTTCGGAGGCTATTTTTGGGAGAAAGGTTTTGCAAGCAGTGGTGCCTTCCGTTTAGGTTACCTGACTTGTTCCCTCCCTTCATCCGTGTCCTAAAGCTTTGGTATTGGTTCCCACAAGTAAGGATGAAGCCGTGGACCGGATACACCAATGTAGGAGAAAACAGAATTTATGTTTACCTGATAAATTTCTTTCTCCTACGGTGTATCCGGTCCACGGCCCACCCTGGCATTTTGGTCAGGTTTAAATTTATTTTTGTAAACTACAGTCACCACTGCACCCTATGGTTCTCCTTTTTCTCCTAACCGTCGGTCGAATGACTGGGGGGGGCGGAGCCTGAGGGGAGCTATATGGACAGCTCTGCTGTGTGCTCTCTTTGCCACTTCCTGTAGGGATTGAGAATATCCCACAAGTAAGGATGAAGCCGTGGACCGGATACACCGTAGGAGAAAGAAATTTATCAGGTAAACATAAATTCTGTTTTTTTAAAGGGACATTCCAGTCAAAATCTAAATGCACATAGATGAATTACATCTTTGAATAGAAACATATTTGCTATATACATGTATTGGCAAAAATGTTTCTAGTAAAAGTTGTCACTGTTATAGGGGCCGATTTATCAAGGGCCGAATAGCCCCTGATGCCCCTGTTTTCGCTTGAGCCTTCAGGCTCGCCGGAAACAGCAGTTTCTCCTTAACTGGTCTGCCTGCTCTGAGGCTGCGGACATCAATCTGCCCGATCTCATATGATCGGGTTGATTGACACCCCCTGCTAGCGGCCATTTGGCCGCAAATCTGCAGGGGGCGGCATTGCACAAGCAGTTCACAAGAACTGCTTGTGCAATGATAAATGCTGACAGCGTATGCTGTCAGCATTCATCGATGTCTGACAGACATGATCCGCTGAGTGGATGATAAATCGGCCCCTTAGTGTTAACATTTTTCTCTGCACGTCCATGTGAAGCATAGCTAGATATTCTCAGTGCACCAGCATTTTAATTTTTGCAGCTGCTAAGAGCACCAGTGGGGCTTGTATCATGTCAGCAGTTAATAAAATTGAGTTATTACCAGATGGTAAAAGCACCATAGGCTCTATTAGCAAGTGCTATGTTTAAAATGCTGGTGCACGGGGCATACTTAAATAAAATTCTGAAACAGCTGTAGCTTTTATTAGAAGCACTATTGCCAATACCATGTGGTTTCCAATTTTAGCTGGAATATCCCTTTAACTGAACATTTTCTTCAGATTCTACCCTATAGTTCTATTATTTTATTTACTAGAAGAGATGTGGTAGGGGGCGCCCTGGGATAGCCAATCTGGTATATATATATTAAGAAAGCTAGACTAAGCACAATATGTGACACAATCAGATGATGTAATGGAATATCCTTAATAAGATATTGATCACAAGTGTGTAAGTCGTATATAGGCTAGTAGTACAGCAATCCTATTAGGAATAGATGACAATCAAATGTGGTTAATAAATAGTATATGCCAAGTGTATCATACTTACAGAAACATTATTGTCTGACTGTCAGACTTGGTAATAATAAAGTAATAAAATGTAATTCATTACTCGGTCTAAGGTATAATGGTATATACCAAGTATATCGTACTGACAGAAACATTAATGTCTAACTGTCAGACTTGGTGAGAGCTCACTGTGTCAATATTCATATACCCTACTAGGGGCAGCTATATAATGTAATGTCAGACTAGGTAGGAGCTCACCGTGTCCATATACATTGTTGGGGGCAGATATAAAATGTGGTGATATGCGAGTGTTAGATGTAAACATAGTGTATGATATGAAGTGGTCATAAAATGTGACATGTGAGAGGGAACTGGGAAAAAGTGAAACCCAGCTATGTGTGGGGGATAGTGTGGGGTGATTACCCTAATCTTAATCATTCTTGGCCAAGCTCAGGGCTAGGGAATATAACAGTAGTGCAGTGTCATCAAAACTCGCTCTAGTTATTGTGTAAAGTGTGTATATGTGTCTATATCATGGAAAGATCATGGGAGTGGGACTATAATACGTTGATGGTGTGATATAAAGATGATCTAAACGTGTGAGGGCTATCAATGATAAAAACTGGAAGGATATGTGAAGTGCAATATGTGTATAAGTTATTATAATAATATTTTATGTCTGAAAAAAGCACTGGTAAAAACCAGCCAGCAGAATCCAGATGATATCAGAACCAAGATCTAAAGTGATATGTAATCCGAGGTAATACTCAGTGATAAACAGGAAGGGGATTGAATAAGTGGTGATAGGGGAAAAAAAGGGGTATAAGTCCATATAGGTATGACTGTTAAGTCAAATGGTAGGGGGGGGGAGTGAACGCCCCTAGGGCACACAACTAATGACAATAGTCATATGTGGGATGTGCTCAAGTAAATAGCAAAGTGTGCCAAGTGGATTGCTAGCCATTCTACATGGTGAGCAATAGAAAGCACAACAAAATGTGCATAAGGGGTAGTGGAATTCTAGTGAGTGTGGGAACTATATCATGACAAGGGGCATTAACGTGATAGTAGAGGTCATATACCAGGGATGTATCCTAGAAAAGATATGCAGATAACGGGCCAGTGTATAAAGTGTTACCATCACATGTGTAACACTAGTTACTTAAAGATCAAACGCTGCTAGATCTACACATTCTCCCTACGTCAGAGACTAAGCATAGGGTTATGGCTGTTCCTAGGTATCTGTTCAATAGGAGAAATGGAAAGCGTTTTGGAGCTCCCTTTGTGGACATAAGTACAGTGTCTTGATACACTATGTTTTAAGAACTTTCTTTTTACATTGCGTATGTGTTCAGCCCAGCGTCTTTTTATTTTACGTACGTTCTACATATTGGGCCCCACACACACACTGTATAAGATATATCACGTATGTAGATTCACAGGTAAGGCGTTTTTTGATCGTAAACTTTTTCACTGGGCTATTTGACTGGAAAGTCTTAGTTCCGTTTTTCACCACCTTGCACATATTGCATCTCGACTTATGACATCTGAATAAGCCACATTGGGGTACGAAATTGGCCAAAAACGTTTTATTGTTAATAGTCATCTTAGTGACCAGAGCCGAACTACTGGCAGGTAATTTATCTCTAACTCTCTTGCTTGGTGCTAGTTTACTTTTTAGCGGTGGAGCCCTTCTATACACCATTCTGGGCTTTGGGGATACATGGTTTTTCAAATAGGGGTCGTTACAGATTATGGGCCAGTGTTTTAGTATGATTCTTTTTATCTCCCGATGATAACTACTATAGCCTGTGATAAACAAGTAAGTGTTTGAATCACTAATTGGCTTCTATTTATTAATTTTATTTTTCGTGAAATATGTTGTTCTATCATCATTTAGGGCTCTAAGGTAACCCTTTTGTATGAGGTCCAGGGGGTATCCCTTTTCAAGAAATCTATCCTTCAATATAATTGACTGTAGCTCATAACTCTCCTTAGTACTGCAATTCCTCCTTATCTAAACTTTCCATATGGGACATTTTTCTTCCAACTAAAATAATGGTTACTATTAAAGTCTGAGAAGCTATTACAATCGACTTTTTTGAAGAAAGTTTCAGACACAAAATGGCCTGAGGAAGAAAAGGACAATGTGAGATCAAGATAGTCTATTTTAGTGGATTGTATATTGCTAGTAAATTCTAGGCGAAAGTCATTGACATTAAGAGAATCTGTGAACAGAGATGCCTCTTCATAAGACCACTTAAACAAAAAAATAGTTTTATTTATATTTAATCAATAATAAATTCAGTATTTTTTACTCCCAAAACTACCTGACTAGAAAATCAAAATAAGGTCTGTTCTGTGAAATTATTTTACAATGACTGAAAATGACGTTTTTTTCCATCACTTAACCTATTATGAGAGAAAAGCTCCAACGTTCCTTTTGCATTACAAAAAGTCACTCAGAATGATATAAGAAAGAAGGATATGTTTCTTCACATTTCCTCCTTCTAATATTGTTTTATAGTAATTTATTCCACAAGTAGAACTGTATCCCTCTTTTTAATATCACTCACTGAGATTACAAGTTGTACGCTAAACCCAGTGTGTAAATAACACAAAATAATGAGCGGTATCGCACTTTCCATAGCGCTGCCATTACAAGTTACACAAAAACCTTCTTTTGTTGCGCGATATGGTGCGATAAGCGACATACCACACAAAAGTCAAGGCCTGACTTTACGTGCTTGTGCACATTTTCCCCCATAGACATCAACGGAGAGAAAGTGTTAGAAAAAACTAACATCTGCGATCGCGGAATAGCGATTGCTATAACGCAATCCCCATTGATGTCTATGGGACAAAAAGGTTATGTAAAAACCTAACACCCTAACATAAACCCCTAGTCTAAATACACATAATCCGCCACCCCTCGACATTTATATTGGGTTTCTGTAGCATTCCTATTGGCTGTAAAAGTCAAATCAGCCAATAGGATGAGAGCTGCTTAAATCCTGTTCAAATAAGCCAATAGGATTTAAGCAGCTCTCATCCTATTGGCTGATTTGACTTTTTCAGCCAATAGGAATGCAATGGTACCCCAATACAAAAGGGGTACCTTGCATTCGAGCTTCAGTGTGTGGCGGAGATTGCATGAAGAAGAGGCTCCGCACTGGATGTCATCGCCGCCGGTCCTGGTCAGCTCCACACCACCACAGCTCTGCGCCACCGGGATGAAGATAGAAGATTCCCCCCGCGATGGATGAAGATGTTGCAGTCTGGATGAAGACTTCTCGCCGCCTGGATGAAGATGGATATCCGGACTTCAGGAACTGTAAGTACATTTTCTGGGAATAGTATTGTTGTGTTTTTTGGAGGTGGGTTTTTTTCTAGATTAGGGTTTTTTTTATTTTTTAATGGTTGCAAAAGAGCTGATTTTTTTGTAATGTTAGATTATTTAAAATTTTTGAAATTTTAGTGCTTGTTTTTTTTGTAATGTTAGTTTTTTTTTTAATTAAACTTAGATTTTTTATTTTTCATTAATTTTATTTTTTTAATATAGTAATGTTAGGTTAATTTATAGTTTAAGCATAGTTTTTTTTTATTTCACAGGTAAGTTTTTAATTATTTAAAGGTAGTTATATTGTAAATTTAATTTAAAGTTAAGGGTGTTAGGTTTAGGGGTTAATAGTTTAATTTAGTGTGTCGCGATGTGGGAGTTTGGGGGTTTAGGGGTTAATAGTTTTAGTTTAATGTTAACGATGTGAGGGGCCAGCGGTTTAGGGGTTAATAGGATTATTGAGTGTTGGCGATGTGGGGGGCCAGTGCTTTAGGAGATAATAGGTTTATTATAGTACTTGCGATGCTGAGGGATGGTGGTTTAGGGGTTAATAGTGTGTTAGTGTACTTTGTAACATTTTTATTATGAGTTTTTTTTTTAAAAAAATTGTGTCGCAAAATCCATAACTACTGGTCTCAGATCGCGGAATGGATCATGGTGGTATAAGCTATAATGCTAGCGTTATAGCCGGATCACACAACCTGTAATGTGGGGGACATCAAAATTAAACACTCAAAGGTCATTTTTGAGTGCGGAATGAAGAGTTGCATAAAGGCTAAAATGCTAGCAGAATAGCCATACCGCCGCGGCTTGTAATTTGGGAGACCTGCATATTCCGCACAATTTTCAGCAGTATAGCCTGTAATCTTGCCCACTGGTAGGTATCTTCCACTAAATGAACATGAAAACAGAGAGGGTGCAAAAACAGATTCAAGTGCAATGATGTTGAATCATACTAAAAAGATTTATTCAAATGATGAAATCTCACTCTCAGGTTTAAACCTTAGATATGAGGTAAATTCTAGGGCACTGAATAGAAGGAAACTCTCTCAGTACATCACCCAGTTTCTCTCAGTTCTTGATTCTCTACAATTCCACAAGATAGTGGCAGTTAAAGTATAGTCACAACATAAAGTCTGTGGTTACCATGGTATCTTTTAACTTTGACTCCACCTGAGAGTGGCAGTTGTGGCTTCTAACTGTGTTTGGGCACATGGTTCTTGGAAAGTACAAACAAAGTAGGATTGAAATGGCCCTAAAAAGCTACGGTACTATGCTGAAAAATAAATCTTATAAATATGTGATGTTATAAAATATGAGATAAAACATATGAGAACATATACAGTATCCAAAATATATTGTTTTTAATAATAAAGTAACACTTTTAAAATCGTTAAGCTAATTTATAGCCAATGTCGGCATAAAAAATGAGATAGAATTCAGTCCGGGGATGTCTCCCTTAAAACCATTAAATGTGACAACCACCTTAGAATCGTTGGTCTGTAAGGTACCTTACTATCCAGTTATTCACTCACTGCATCTCTGCAGTTTTCAGCTTCAGTGTGTGTTATCTACTCACTGTGTCTCTACAGCGTTAAACTTCCGTGTGAGGTCACGTGATCGGACTTTGCAAGATTGTGAATGGTTACTTGTCTATCCTGACGTCACTCAGTAATGCATGTTTTATAATGTGATATATCCAATATAATTATGTATCAACCACAGATCAATGCACTATATTCCAATGTGTCCGAAACAACTATATATTCACCACAGGAGATACTGATAATACAGCGATATCCAGACACCTGTCTTCAAAATACCATTATCTGCACGCCTAGAAGTCTGCTTTAGATGCTGTCCTTGCCGTTATCCTTTATATGAGATGCTGGACAGCAAAGAAGTCAGAGAAGGTTTCCTTCTAAGCGTGGAGTATGATCTACGCGTTTCATCCATTATGGGCTTTATCTAGATACTCCAGTTACCTGAAACCGGCTTTTTAAAGGAGAAATAGTTCACTCATTCCTCTGATAATTCTTTCATATGATAGGACCTCTGTAATCTTCCCTTTCCATTATACTTTTTAAGGTGGTATCACTGCTCCTGCTGCCCGGCTCACTTTTTCCTTTTCCCGCCTCCCTCATTATTTTAATTTGATACAACAGTGGTGTGCTTAGATCTGGTTTTGGGCTTTCTCTGTTTTCTCATTAATAAGTACAAGGCCAAATTTTAAAATTATATTTTAAACGTTTCCAGTTTTAACATCTTGTGCTATTTTAATCACTTAACTGCCAGGAAGGCCGGGTTGATTCAAGTCCATAAAATGATTTTTTTTTTTTTTTTAAAAAGCTAGCATCTTTGAAGGGGTGCTGCAGTAATAAAAACAAGTTCACAGAAGCCCCTAGAACCTCCAGAAGGCTTCAAAACAATGCATATCTCTTACTTAAAGGGACAATGAACACTTAATATTGGGGTATATATATTAAAGGGACACTGTACCCAAAAATTTTCTTTCGTGATTCCGATTGAGCATGAAATTTTAAGCAACTTTCTAATTTACTCCTATTATCAAATTTTCTTCCTTCTCTTGGTATCTTTATTTGAAATGCAAGAATGTAAGTTTAGATGCCGGCCCATTTTTGGTGAACAACCTGGGTTGTCCTTGCAGATTGGTGGATAAATTCAACCACCAATAAAAAAGTGCTGCCCAGAGTACTGAAACCAAAAAAAAAGCTTAGATGCCTTCTTTTTCAAATAATGATAGCAAGAGAACGAAGAAAAATTGATAATAGGAGTAAATTAGAAAGTTGCTTAAAATTGCATGCTCTATCTGAATTACAAAAGAAAAAAATTGGGTTCAGTGTCCCTTTAAGCAGCGTATGCTGCTGTTTCTGTGTGAGCCTTCTGGCTCGCCATAACATAAGTTAAGAAGTAGCCGTCATAAGACCGCTGCTCCTTAACTCATCCACCACCTCTGAAGTGGCGGAGTGCAATCCTGATCAGATACGATCAGGATGATTGACACACCCTGCTAGCGACGAATGTGCAGGGGGCGGCATTGCACAAACATTTCACCAGAAATGCTTGTGCAATGTTAAATGCAATGTTCTAATGAACAATGAAGGTTCCTTTAAATGTCATCCAAGATAGCGTCCCTCGAATTCCGATTGGCTGATAGGATTCTATCAGCCAATCGGAATTAAGGTAGGAAAAATCAGATTGGTTGATTTAATCAGCCAATCGGCTTGAAGTTCAATCCGATTGGCTGATTGGATCAGCCAATAGAATGCAAGGTCGATTCTATTGGCTGATCCAATCAGCCAATCAGATTTAACCTCAAGCCGATTGGCTGATTAAATCAACCAATCAGATTTTTCCTACCTTAATTCCGATTGGCTGATAGAATCCTATCAGCCAATCGGAATTCGAGGGACGCCATCTTGGATGACGTAATTTAAAGGAACCTTCATTCTTCGTTAGGACTTCGATTGAAGAGGATGGCTCAGCGTCGGCTGGATAGAAGATGGCTCCGCTCTGGAAGGATGAAGATAGAAGATGCCGCCTGGATGAAGACTTCTGCCGGTCTGGATGTCCTCTTCTGCCCGGATAGGATGAAGACTTCTGCCAGTCCGGATGTCCTCTTCTGCCCCATTGGTGCCCGGCTGGGTGAACACGGCTCAAGGTAGGGTGATCTTCAATGGGGTAGTGTTAGGTTATTTTAAGGGGGGATCGGTGGGGTTTTAGAGTAGGGGTGTGTGGGTGGTGGGTTGTAATGTTGGGGGGGAATTGTATTTCTTTTTTTTACAGGTAAAAGAGCTGATTACTTTGGGGCAATGCCCCGCAAAAAGTCCTTTTAAGGGCTGGTAAAAGAGCTGATTACTTTGTAATTTAGTTTAGGATAGGGAATTTTATTATTTTGGGGGGCTTTTTTATTTTATTAGGGGGCTTAGATTAGGCGTAATTAGATTAAATTTCTTGTAATTTTTTTTTATTTTTTGTAATTTAGTGTTTGTTTTTTTTGTAATATAGTTTAGTTTATTTAATTGTATTTTATTTTAGATAATTGTATTTAATTTATTTAATTAATTTATTGATAGTGTAGTGTTAGGTGTATTTGTAACTTAGGTTATGATTTATTTTACAGGTAATTTTGTAATTATTTTAACTAGGTAGCTATTAAATAGTTATTAACTATTTAATAGCTATTGTACCTAGTTAAAATAAATACAAAGTTGCCTGTAAAATAAATATAAATCCTAAAATAGCTACAATGTAACTATTAGTTATATTGTAGCTATATTAGGGTTTATTTTATAGGTAAGTATTTAGTTTTAAATAGGATTAATTTATTTAATTATAGTAATTTTATTTAGATTTAAATAAAGGGGGGTGTTAGGGTTAGGGTTAGACTTAGGGTTAGGGGTTAATAACTTTATTATATTAGCGGTGACGTTGGGGGCGAGAGATTAGGAGTTAATAATTGTAGGTAGGTGGCGGCGACGTTGGGGGGGCAGATTAGGGGTTATTAAAATTTACTATAGTGTTTGTGAGGCAGGAGGGCGGCGGTTTAGGAGTTAATACATTTATTCTAGTGGCGGCAATGTCCGGTCGGCAGATTAGGGTTTAATAAGTGTAGGTAGGTGGCGGCGACGTTGGGGGCGGCAGATTAGGGGTTAATAAATATAATGTAGGTGTCGGCGGTGTTGGGGCAGCAGATTAGGGGTTCATAGGTATAATGTAGGTGGCAGCGATGTCCGGTCGGCAGATTAGGGGTTAAAAATATTTATTTTAGTGTTTGCTATGTGGGGGGCCTCGGTTTAGGGGTTAATAGGTAGTTTATGGGTGTTAGTGTACTTTGTAGCACTTTAGTTAAGAGTTTTATGTTCCGGCGTTAGCCCATAAAACTCTTAACTACTGACTTTTAAATCTGGTAGAAGTCTTGGAGGTAGAGGCTGTACCGCTCACTTCTTCCAAGACTTGTAATACCAGCGTTAGCCAAATCCCATTAAAAAGATAGGATATGCAATTGACTTAAAGGGATTTGCGGTAGCCTCGAGTCGCGGAAGAAAAGTGAGCGGTACACCTGTACCTGCCAAACTTGTAATACCAGCGGGTGTTAAAAAGCAGCGTTAGGACCCCTTAACGCTGCTTTTTAAAGCTAACGCAGAACTCGTAATCTAGCCAATTATTTTTTATTTTTTTTAATCACTGATTGAATAGAGTTTTCTGGTTTTGCAAGATTGTCATCTTCATTCAAGAACAACTGTGCAGGAAACTATTTTCTCATAGATAATAAGATTTTAACTATTATTGTGAAAATGCAAAGTTATGACTTTTACCCCATAAAATAAATAGCAGCTGAAATCTTGTCAATACTTTACTGTTCTGAACTGGGTTCTTTGTTGACGGCATAAAAAAATATTTTTCACTTTTTTTTCACTCTTTAAAAATAAAAAAACAACAACAAAGCACATCACCACCCTCATGGGCCAGGGTTATCAAAATTATGGACGATATATACTTTATGGAAAGCTACTGTTTTCAAGCATTAAATGCAATAACTTTATTTGAACTGATTTGGTTAGATTGGACTGCAGAACATGCAACTAGTAAGCGCTCTTTGGGCTCCATTTATTAAGCAGCAGCTGCTGCTTCGGAGGCCCATCGTTTCAGGCTCGCCTAAAACGGAAGTTAAGAAGCAGCGGTCATAAGACTGTTGCTCCTTAACCTGTCCACCACCTTTTAGGTGGCAGATTGAAATCATCCCGATCCAATCAGGATATTTGACGGCCCCTGCTAGCGGCCGATTCACCACCAGTGAGCAGGGGGCGGCATTGCACAAGCATTTTTATGTAAATCTTGTTTGCTGTAGGAAGGGATCATGTATATGGGTATTACATAAATATACAGTATATATGTAAATTTGTGTTCATAAAGCAGTGGGCACCATTATGTTGAAACCTAGGTTGTATCCTTTTTTAGGAGATAATTTTTTGTAAAACAGTATTTTTCTTTTTTTTCTTTTTAGATGGCACTATAAGAATGTAAATGTGTACACAGTTCTATCATGGGATGTGTTACCTTTAAATGAATGGCAGTTTATTGAGTGTATATAATGAATGCTAACCACTGCCTGAAACATTGCTATCTGTTTTGTGCTATCATATTAAAGGAACGTTTTATGGAATGTGCTGTAAAACTTTCTGTTTGCATCTGTATTGAAACCTAGGTAGGGTGCGATAAGGGTACATTTCTTTCCTAAGACATGGAGAGTCCACAACGTCATTCCAATTACTAGTGGGAATATCACTCCTGGCCAGCAGGAGGAGGCAAAGAGCACCACAGCAAAGCTGTTAAGTGTCACTCCCCTACCCATAATCCCCAGTCATTCTCTTTGCCTCTGTCAATGGAGGAGGTGAAGTTTGGTGTCTGAAGATATGAATTCCTTTTTTGGGTACTTTTCCCTGCAAGCAAGGATTTTGGTTTAGCTGAGTCCACGTCAATCTCTTCAGTAAAGTAGTGGTGGCTTTTAAGTAGTTAGGAATTTGTGAGGTGGTCCTTACTTTATTTCCTAACATATTGCTGCCCTAGTTATAGAAAGCCAGAGTTGGTTACTCTGTTCTTTCTTTATCTACAGGTCTCTGTAAGGAGTATGTGTCCTTTCACACCTTGTGAGCTGTCTTCCTGTCGGACAGCTAGACTGCAGGTAAGTGCTTTTGTCTTCTAGGTCTTGGAGAATATTTCATTTGCAGTATATGCGGACATATTTAAAATCCTTCATATAGGATTCATTTTGGCAGAAGGCAGGCACATTATGTATGTGGAGAGGGGTTAATTTTCCCTTTATTGGGACGTATTTCCTCTTTGGGACTAAGTTACAAAATATTTTATTTAGTATGTGTGTGGGGCTTATGTTTTCTTCTTCTACTGGGCTATATGAATTAACTTAAACTCTGGCAGTTTATTTCTGACAGACTGCTTGAAGTTGCGTCTGTGTAATTTGAGCTCCGGTGTTGTAGGCAGAGGGAAACGCATGCTTTTACTTGCCACACAGTTTCCTTTTTTTCTGCCGTTCATGTTACTTCCCTCTTCTGCCGGATATCACAGAGCGGAGCAGCGCCACTCTCTTCTGTGTCGGTCTGCTGTATGATCGTTCAAGAGACTTTTGGCAGCCAAAAATTGTGAATAAATGTTACAGTAGGGCACCTCAGTCTGTCTGAGGTGTAGAGGGCCTGATTGGGTTTCTTGTTATTAAAAAAATTTCATAACGTTACTCTGCTGTGGTATAAGAAATCTCTTAAAGTGACAGTAGTATTTAAAATATTTAATGTAATTTGGGGAATTTTTTATCTTGTATTGTGGACATGGATCAAGACGTGGGGGCATATTTATCAAGCGTATTGCTCACCGTATTCAGCGAGGTCTGTCGGACCTGATCTGCACTGTCGGATCAGGTCCGACAGACCTTGATAAATAGAGGCCTCGGTGTCTTTTGACAAATGTTTGTTATGCCTAGAGGCACAAATTGTTTTGCCTATGCAATTCTGTGGTGCATGCTTAGCTAGAACTCTTCAATTCTTCAATTTAAAGATAAATTGTTGCCCTCTGAGCCCAATGTCGCTCAGGATGATGCTGTTCAGGCAATGCCAGAGCTTTCTCCTCAAACGTCCCAAGCCTCATTGGCATCACATACAGTGCCCTGCGGTTCCTCTCAGCCTTCTGGAGGCATATATTTGCCTGTAGATTTTGCTGCACAGATATCTTCTGCTGTATCTGCAGCTTTATCTGCTTTTCCTGCATTAGGGAAATGCAAGAGGAAAACTAAACATTTTTCAGAGTTTAAAGTGTCTGTTCCGTCTGCTGCTACACAGGTTGCCCTCCTTCATAAGTCTGATGGGGAGGATATCTCGGTAGCCTCTGAAGGTGAAATCTCAGATTTGGACAGTATAATTCCTTCATCTGATACTGAAGAAGTAAACTTCAGATTTAAAGGGACATGAAACCCCATAAAATTATTTCAAGATTCAGATAGAGAATACAATTTTAAACAACTTTATAATTTACTTCTATTATCTAATCTGTTTCATTCTCTTGGTATCATTTGTTGAAGGAGCAGCAATGCACTAATGGTTTCTAGCTGAACTCATGGGTGAGCCAATCACAATCAATATACAGTATATATGCAGCCACCAATCAACAGATAGAACCTATGTTCTCTGCTGCCCCTTAGCTTCCCTAGATAAACCTTTCAGCAAAGGATAACAAGTGAAGGATAACAAGTGAAGGAAGCAAATTAAATAATAGAAATAAATTGGAAAGTTGTTTAAAATTGTATTCTCTATCTGATTAGATATTTGAAGGGATTATAAGGGATTATATTGATGAGCATATTCGTGTATACAAGATTATGAGTTCTAATCAGCATGGCTTTAGGAGAAATAGATCATGTCAAACTAATCTAATTAGATTCTACAAGGAAGTAAGTAAAAATATAGATAAAGGAGAATCAGTTGATGTGATATACTTAGATTTTGCAAAGGCATTTGATACAGTGCCACATGAGAGATTAATGCATACAATTAAGGGACTGGGAATAGCTGAAAATGTTAGCTCATGGATAAATAACTGGATAAAAGATAGGGAGCAACGAGTAGTAGTAAATGGATCATACTCAGATTGGACAAAGTTACTCAGTGGCGTCCCCCAGGGATCAGTACTGGGCCCTGTTCTTTTTAATATTTTTATAAATGACTTGGAGCAAGGATTAAATAGCGACATCTCTATTTTTGCAGATGATACTAAGTTAAGTAAGGTCATTAGGTCAGAGCAGGACGAACTCTCATTACAAAGGGATTTGCAAAAATTAGAACTATGGGCTAGTAAATGGAAAATGAGATTTAATACAGAAAACTGCAAGGTTCTACATTTTGGAAGTAAAAATAAGCAGGCAACATAATTTTTAAATGGGACAAGACTTAGCCAAACATAGGAGGAAAGGGATTTGGGAGTAGTAATAGATAACAAGCTAAAGATGGGTGCACAATGCAGGGCAGCGGCTTCAAAGGTTAATAAGATACTAGCATGTATTAAAAGAGGCATTGATTCAAGGGAGGAAAGCATAATTATGTCACTATATAAAGCCCTAGTAAGACCTCACCTTGAGTTTGGAGTGCAGTTCTGGGGACCGATCGCTAAAAAAGATATTGCAGAACTAGAAAAAGTTCAAAGAAGGGCCACAAAGCTAATAAGGGGATTGGATAAATTAACCTATGAGGAGAGGCTAGCCAAACTGGGTCTGTTTTCTTTAAAAAAAAGGCCCTTGAGAGGTGACATGATTACTTTATATAAATATATTCAAGGCCCATATACAGAGATGGCAGAAGCTCTGTTTATTCCAAGAAAATTGTTTCTGACAAGAGGTCATAATTTAAGGTTGGAGAAAAGGAGATTTAATCTCCTGCAACGGAAACGTTTTTTCACTGTAAGAGCAATAAAATGGTGGAACTCATTACCAAAGGAGGTAGTGAATGCCAATACCATAGATACATTTAAAAATAGTCTGGATACATTTCTGTTTATAAATAAAATTCATGGATATGATTGCTAGTATTAAATGGGTCACCTTTTAGTTGGGTTATTTAAGCTTAACTGGAGCTTTTTGTAAGTATTTTAGATTTGTATAGGTTGAACTCGATGGACTTCAGTCTTTTTTCACCCTTATCTACTATGTTACAATGTTACTATGAATCATGAAAGAAAAATGTTGGGTTTGATGTCCCTTTAAGCTTGAACACCTTTGTGTACTGTTAAAGGAGGTACTGTCTACTTTGGACAACTCCGACTCTTCTGCTGCTGTCAACCCTAAGAGAACTAGTAAGCTTAACAAATACTATGATTTTCCTTCCTCTGTGGAAGTGTTTCCTGTATAGACCGACGTGACAGAGATTATTTCACAGGAATGGGAGAATACAGGGATACCTTTCTACCCATCTCCCGTTTTAAAAAATATGTTTCCTGTTGCTGACTCCATTAAAGATTCATGGCACACGGTGGAACTACGATCCCTATAGAGGATAGTTGCTCTTTTTTTTTTTTTTTTTTTGTTATAAACAATTTTTATTGAGGATAAAAGAATAAACTTACATAAAAAAGAATGAGGTTCATATAAGTTCACATATGTATGCATCATGTTCAACAGTCAAGGCTTTAAATATTACCATCATATTTGACATGCATAAATATACATAGAAAACATCTTCCCTCATTATTATCTTTCCTCATAGTTTTCTACCCCTAACTTTGAGTAGGTCACTCTTGGACTTTAATATTATGGATTCCTTATAAGCAGGGGTTAATTTTAGTTCTATTATTTTCATAGCCATATCTGTAACAGCCTTAACAAAACATTTCTCAATCCATGAACAAAATAAAATTACAATACATCAAAAGTCAGAAATCTACACATTATAGGCCACAATAAGTCCTATGAACAGTACCTAGATGAATCAACATAGTGACAATTGTAAATACATTTAGCAATTCATAAACATAGCTGAGATAAACCAATACAGGCAAAAGATTACCAACTCACAGTTTGAGTGTAAGGGGCATGAAAAAAACAATTGTTTTTTTAAATCTCTTCTTTCCTTCCCCTCTTCCTCCCTCCTCCTCTATTAAACTCTCCTCCACCCTCTGCTTCCCCATCCTTCCCTCTCCTTCCTATCACTATCCTTCCCCTTAGACAAAGGGGCACTATAGGATTTAACTAATACAACCTAAGTTTTGGAAAGGAGTCATAAGTTGTCTTTGGGAGTTACTCTTATATAACTTTAAAAAAAGCCAGCCATTTTTTACAAAATGTATTATTACGAAATTCTGTGTCATTAAAGCTATCAAACTTTTCAATTATTAATTGAGTTAGTAATAAGAATGTTAAATTGTTAATAGTTTAACTCTTCCAATTCCTAAGAATTAGGTATCTCCCACCTAGGATAACGGTGTTGATAAAATCTACGTTAACCTGCGAATTCCCCTCATCCAAAAGGAACATTTTTTTTATAATATCAAGGGTAAAATTGGATTTTAAGTACATTGCCAAAACTGAAATATTTTTGTGCAGCTCCAGAACATATGGACCGAGTCGAATTACAGCAGAAACAATTATTCTGCACATTGGGATACCAATTATTTAATGGAGCAGAAGATATATATACCTTATTGATTAACTTAAAATGCTATTCACGCCAATTTGCAGACAGTGTGGTATTTTCAACACTTACTATACTGCGTTTCAGCATGTCCTCATCTATTGTCCGAAAATCATATTACCACTTGGCACACAAATTGAGAACGTTAGCCTCACCAGATTTGGAAAGTAACATCCTATACCAATATTTAATAGAATGGTTTCCCATTTTAAAAAGAGACAAGCCCATTCTTATACCTGGATGCGACCATACAAAGTCAACATTTTTGGTAGCTTCAAAGAACCAATGTCGCACTTGTAGGTAAGCATAGAAATCTGAGTTCTTAAGGTCATACCAGTCTTTTAAAGTGTCAAAGGTAAAGACTCGGGGTGAATCGGTATAGTTAATTTGCCATAGGTATATCAGACCATCCCTAGCCCATCTAGAAAATAAATTATTATTGATACCTTCCGTGAATCGAGGGTTACCAGCAATAGGGAATAAGTCAGAAATGTAAGGATTAATTCTTAAGGAGGACCTTATGAATTGCCATAGTATACCTTTTCTTAATTGTATCAGGAATAAACTTGTTGGGGCAGTGTAACAGGGCAGATAGAGAAAAAGGGTAAACCAGATTTTGTTCTGCCTCTAAATACGCAAAGTATTCCCCTCCAGTAGCCAAACCATTACTGATTTAGCTAAACAGACATTATTATAGATAAATAATTCCAGGAGAGCTAAGCCCCCAAACTGCCTAAGTTGAGCTAATTTTTCAAAAGCAATGCGTCTTCTACCAGGCCCCCAGAGAAATACTGTAAAAGAATCTTCAAGCGACTTAATATCTCTTTTAGTTAGCAGAATAGGAATATTCTGCATTAGATACAGAAGCTTTGGTAAAACAATACTTTTAATTAAATTAATTTTTACAGTAATTGATAGGGGTAAGCCAGTCCATTTCATCAACATTTGTTTAATTTTCATAAATAATGGAGGATAATTTAAATTGTACCAACTAGTGGGATTTACACCTAATTTAATCCCAAAATATGTGATGAAATCTATAGCACTTTTAAATGGGTGTGAAGTGTTATCATGCGTTGATCTCTGAATCCATAATATTTCTGACTTGGAGGTATTTATTTTGCACCCAGAAAAGGAGCCGAATTCAGAAACTAAGTCTAAAACCAAAGGGATTTCTGTTTGCGTGTTAGTGAGAAATAATAACACGTCATCTGCATATAGCAGAAGTTAAAGCCGTTTATCTCCAAGTGGTATCCCAATTAATTCCTTTGTAAGAGCTATAGCCAGAGGTTCAATAGCTAGATTAGAAAGTAATGGGGAGATCGGACAGCCCTGACGTGTCCCCTTAGCCATAGAAAAAGATTCCGTAAGTGATCCATTTAGAAGTATCGAAGAAGAAGCATTTGCATAAATAGATTTTATACATTTCAAGAATTGGTCTTTAAACCCAAATTGACTCATTGTGAAAAATAAATGGTCCCAGGTGATAGAGTCAAACGCCTTATGAGCATCAACAGAAAGAATAGCAGAATCGTACATAGATTTAGACTTATTCTGATTACAAGCAGTTAAGTGAGATTCTAGTAATAGAAGAATTTTGCGGATATTAGCAGATGGATTTCTGTGTGGTAGCTGCTCTTTTAAGAATCCCATGGACAAGAAGCTGGAGACTTATTTGAAAACGATGTATGTTCATGAGGATCTTCAATGGCAACCTGCAGTTTGTATTGCCACAAAAGCAAGTGCTGCATCTTATTGGTGCGATGCCTAGTCTGAATCAATTTTAGTTGAGACTCCGTTAGAAGAGATCCAAGATAGGATTAAGGCTCTCAAATTAGACAATTCCTTTATTTCTGATGCTAACATGCAAGTTATTAGACTGGGAGCTTTATGGATAAAATCGATCAGCTGATGTTACCTCCAAGTCTAAACTTCTGGCGCTTCCTTACAAGGGTAAAACCTTGTTTGGACCTGGTCTGGCAGAAATAATTTCTGATATTACGGGTGGAAAAGGGTCTTTTCTACCACAAGACAAGAAGAACAGACCTAAAGGATGTCAAAGTAATTTTCGTTCCTTTCGTAACTTCAATGGTCAAAAGTCTCCCTCTTCCAAGAAGGAGCAATCCAAGTCTTCTTGGAAACCCAATCAGTCTTGGAACAAGGGGAAGAAATCTAAGAAACCCTCAGCTGAGTCTAAGTCAGCATTAAATGGTTTGCCCCGGTCCAGGATCGAATCATGTGGGGGCAGACTTTCCCTGTTTTGTCAAGCGAGGATACGAGATGTCCCATATCCTTGGGCTGTGGATATAGTATCTCAGGGTTACAAAATAGAATTCAAAATCTTGCCCTCCCAGGGGAAAATTCCGCCTCTCAAGATTATCTACAGACCAGGTAAAAAGAGAGGCATTCTTGAACTGCGTTCCAGACCTTTTCTCCCTGGGAGTGATTGTTCCAGCTCCACTAAGGGAACAGGGTCTAGGTTTTTACTCAAATCTGTTTGTGGTTCCCAAAAAAGAGGCAACTTTTTGACCCATTTTAGATCTGAAGTGTCTCAACAAGTTTCTCAGGGGACAGTCCTTCAAAATGGAAACCATTCATTCCATTCTTCCTTTGGTCCAAGAGGGTCAGTTCATGATGACCATAGACCTGAAGGACGCGTATCTTCATGTTCCCATGCACAGGGATCATCACAAGTTCCTGTGATTTGCCTTTCTAGACAAACACTTTCAGTTTGTGGTTCTTCCATTTGGCCTTGCCACAGCTCCCAGAATTTTCTCAAAGGTTCTGGGGGCTTTCTTGGCTTTGATCAGGTCTCAGGCAATTGCAGTGGCACCATACCTTGATGACATATTGGTTCAGGCACCAAGAGTTCCCTTGTTCCAGCTACAAGGGTGGTTTTCTTAGGGACCATAATAGATTCCCTATCTATGAAAAAATTTCTGATGGAGGTCAGAAAATAAAAAATTCTCTTCTCTTGCCTCTCTCTACAGTTTATTGTTCGATCATCAGTGGCTCAATGCATGGAGGTAATTGGTCTGCTGGTCACTTCCATGGACATCATTCCCTTTGCTCAATTCCATTTGAGAGCTCTGCAATTATGCATGCTCAGTCAATGGAACAGAAACAATTCGGATCTGTCTCAGAGGATAGTTCTAGACCAGTAGACAAGAGACTCTCTCCCGTGGTGGCTTTCTCAGGACCATCTGTCTCAGGGCACATACCATCTGTCTCAAGGGCACATGCTTCCGGAGACCTTCCTGGGTGATTGTGACCACAGACACCAGCCTGCTAGGCTGGGGAGCAGTCTGGGACTTGTTAAAGGCGAAGGGACTATGGACTCAAGAGGAGTCTGCTCTCCCCATAAACATCTTGGAGTTGAGAGCGATTTACAATGCTCTGTTAGCTTGGCCTCAGTTGTCCTTAGCCTGGTTTATTAGATTCCAATCTGATAACATCCCTTCAGTGGCTTACATCAACCACCAGGGAGGAACTCAGAGTTCCTTAGCCATGAAGAAGGTGTCTGGGATTATTCAGTGGATGGAAGCTCACAATTGCTGTCTATCTTCCATCCACATTCCAGGAGTGGACAACTGGGAGGCGGATTTGCTGAGCAGAAAGACATTTCATCCCGGGAGTGGGCTCTCCATCCAGAGGTGTTCTCCAGGATAACGCTCAAGTGGGGGGTGCCGGAGTTGGATCTGATGGCATCTCGACAGAACGCCAAGCTTCCAAGGTATGGTTCAAGGTCAAGAGATCTGCAGGAAGCTCTGATAGATGCTCTGGCGGTTTCTTGGAATTTCGATCTTGCATACCTGTTTCGTCCGTTTGTGCTCCTTCCATGAATCATTGCTCGTATCAAACAGAAGAGAGCGTAGGTTATTCTAATAGCTCCTGCATGGCCTTGCAGAATCTGGTATGCAGACCTGGTGAAGATGTCATCTCTTCCACCTTGGAGGTTACCTCTGAGGAAGGACCTTCTAACTCAGCGTCCATTCTTCCATCCAAATCTCGTTTCTCTGAAGCTGACTGCTTGGAGATTGAACTCTTAGTTCTGGCTAAGCGTAAGTCAGTCCTTGAGACCATGATCCAGGCTTGCAAGCCTGTTACTCGTAAAATTTGCCATAAGGTATGGCATAAGTACCTTTATTGGTGTGAATCAAAGGGCTACTCTTTGAGTAGGATCAGGATTACTAGCATTTTGTTTTCTCCAGGAAGGTCTGGAGAAAGCATTGTCAGTCAGTTCTCTGAAAGGTCAGATTTCTGCATTATCTATTCTTATACATAAGCGTCTGGCGGATGTGCCAGATGTTCAGTCTTTTTGTCAGGCCCTGGTCAGAATCAGGCCTGTGTTTAAACCTGTTGCTCCCCCTTGGAGCCTTAACCTTGTTCTTAAAGTTTTACAGCAGGCTTCGTTTGAGCCAATGCATTTCATAGATATTAAGTTGTTATCTTGGAAGTTTTTGTTTCTTAATTCTATCTCTTCTGCTTGGAGAGTTTCTGAACTCTTGGCTTTGCAGTGTGATTCGCCTTACCTTATCTTTCATGCGGATAAGGCGGTTTTTCATACTAAATTGGGGTTTCTCCCTAAAGTGGTTTCTAATAGAAATATTAATCAGGAAATTGTTGTTCCTTCTCTCTGTCCCAATCCTTCTCATAAAGAACGTCTGTTGCACAACTTGGATGTTGTGCCTGCTCTAAAATTATACCTACAGGCGACTAAGGATTTTCACCAGTCTTCTGCCTGTTTGTTTGTTTCTCAGGAAAGCGTAAGGGTCAGAAAGCTACTGCTACTTATCTTTCCCTCTGGTTGAGAAGTATAATTTGCTTTGCTTATGAGACTGCTGGTCAGCAGCCTCCTGAGAGAATTACTGCTCATTCCACTAGGGCTGTCTACTCTTCTTGGGCTTTCAAAAATGAAGCTGCTGTGGAACAGATTTGCAAGGCTGCAACTTGGCCCTCTCTGCATACTTTTTCCAAATTTTCCAAATTTGATACTTTTGCCTCGGTCGAGGCCTCGTTTGGGAGAAAGGTTCTTCAAATGGTGGTGCCTTCTGTTTAGGTCTGCCTGTCTTGTTCTCCTTCTCCTTGTTGAAATCCTTCTTCAGACCATCCTGGGAGATTGTGACTACGGACGCAAGTCTATCAGGATGGGGAGCTGTTTGGGGTGCCAGGAAGGCAAAGGGTCTGTGGACTCGAGAGGAATCTCTCCTCCCGATCAACATTTTAGAACTTCGAGCGATCTTCAATGCTCTGAAGGCTTGGCCTCTTCTGGGTTTGTTCCAGTTTATCAGATTCCAATCAGACAACATAACCTTGGTGGCTTACATCAACCATCAGGGGGGAACAAGGAGCTCCCTAGTGATGAGGGAAGTATCTCGGATTCTGGAATGGGTGGAGGCTCACAACTGCTCACTGTCAGCAATCCACATCCTGGGTGTGGACAACTGGGAAGCGGATTTTCTCAGCAGACAATCCTTTCATCCGGGGAATGGTCTCTCCATCCTGAGGTATTTGCGGAGATTTGCAACAGATGGGGGATGCCGGAGATAGATCTCATGGCATCCCGACTCAATTCCAAGCTACCCAGATACAGGCCGCGGTCCAGGGATCCTCCGGCAGAACTGATAGTTGCATTATCAGTGCCTTGGAGGTTCAGTCTAGTTTACATTTTTTCACCGTTACCACTTTTCCCTCAGGTAGTGGCCTGCATCAAGCAGGAGCAAGCTTTGGCAATACTAATTGCTCCATCGTGGCCACAAAGGATGTGGTTCGCGTACCTGGTGGGGATGTCCTCATCTCCTCCATGGAGGTTACCTTGTTGCAGGGATCTGCTGGAACAGGGTCCTTTTGTTAATCAAAATCTAGATTCTCTGAGGCTGACTGCGTGGAGATTGAACGCCTAGTCCTAGCCAAGAGAGGTTTTTTCTGAGAGAGTGATTGATACTCTTATTGAAGCTTGAAAGCAGGTCACTCGCCGCATCTATCATAAGGTGTGGAGGACCTACTTATTCTAATGTGAAGAGCGTGGATTCCCCTGGCATAAGGTTAAGGTTTCCAGGATTCTTTCCTTTCTCCAGGATGGTATGGAAAAGGACCTTTCTGCGAGTTCCCTAAAGGGACAGATTTCGGCTCTATCTGTCTTATTGCACAAGAGGCTCGCTGAGTTTCCTGATGTGCAGTCTTCAGTCCAGGCTCTGTCTAGAATCAGGCCTGTGTTTAGACCTACCGCTCCTCCTTGGAGTTTAAATCTAGTTCTTAAAGTTTTGCAGAGAGCTCCTTTTGAACCTATACATTTGATTGACATTAAATTACTATCTTGGAAGGTTCTTTTTCTATTGGCTATTGCTTCGGCACGCAGAGTTTCTGAGATGACGGCCTTGCAATGTGAGCCTCCTTACCTAGTTTTTCATGCTGATAAGGCTGTTCTTCAGTCTGGGTTGGGTTTCCTTCCTAAGGTTGTTTCTGATCATAACATCAATCAGGAGATTGGGGTTCCTTTTTCTAGCTACAAAGGATTTTAGACAGATTTCTTCCTTGTTTGTTGTCTATTCTGGGAAGCGTAGAGGGCAGAAGGCCTCTTCAACTTCCTTATCTTTTTGGTTGAGGAGTATTATTCGCTTGGCATATGAGACAGCGGGACTTAAAGGGCCATTAAACCCAAAAAATTTCTTTCACGATTCAGATAAAGAATGCAATTTTAAACAACATTCCAATTTACTTCTATTATCTAATTTGGTGCAATCTTTAGATATCCTTTCTTAAAAAAATAGCAATGCACATTGGTGAACCAATCACATGAGGCATCTATGTGCAGCCACCAATCAGAAGCTACTGAGCCTATCTAGATATGCTTTTTAGGAAAGAATATCAAGAGAATAAAGCAAATTATATAATTAAAGTAAATTAGAAAGTTGTTTAAAATTGTATTCCCTATCTGAATTAAAATTTGGGTTTAATGTCCCTTTAAGCCTCCTCAGAGGATTACTGCTCATTCAACTAGAGCTGTGGCTTCATCCTGGGCCTTTAAGAATGAGGCCTCTATGGAGCAGATTTGTAGGGCGGCTACCTGGTCCTCCTTTTACAAATTTGACATTTTTTATTCGGGGGAAGCAGCTTTTGGGAGAAAGGTTTTACAGGCTGTGGTGTCCTCAGAATAAGGGTCCACCTCTCTTTTCCCTCCCGTCTTCATTTAGTGTCTTCTAGAGCTTGGGTATTTGTTTCCCACAAGTAATGAATGAAGCCGTGGACTCTCTTCATATTAAGAAGGAAAACTTAAATTATGCTTACAAGATAATATCCTTTCCTTCTGTATGAGGAGAATCCACGGCTCCCGTCCGTTTTTCTCCATTGGGCGGACCTAAATTTTAGTTTTTTCTTCTGGCACCCGTTATACCCTGATATTTCTCCTACTGTTCCTTGTTCCCTTGGCAGAATGACTGGCATATGAGGGAAGTGGGGGAGGTATGTAGGCCTTTGACTGGGGTGACTTTGCCTCCTCCTGGTGGCCAGGTTCTGTATTCCCACAAGTAATGAATGAAGCTGTGGACTCTCCTCATATAGAAGGAAAGAAGGAAAGGAAAGGAAATTATCTGACCCTTGGGCATTAGAGATTACCCCAGGAACACAGAATCAATTTTGATTCAAATCTCCTTGAAGAAGGATTTCCTTCCCCAGGTCACCCTTGATCCTATAAGGCCAGGGTTTTGCTATATTGATTGTCACAGTTGTGGCTAGCCATCAAACCTGAGTTTGAACATCCACATTCTGGTAGCAAACATTTTGGAGGCCGGAAATTCTCAAACATAAACACCTCCAACCAGGGAAGTGGTATATGTATTAGATGTTTGACCAAATAGTGAGACACTTTTTATTTATGTTCTTTTGTACCTGTTCTCAGAATCCTCATGCATCAGGTGTTTGCCCTACTGGTTCTTAGTCATTAATGCTTTTATGAATCTCTTCTCTGTTTCTGTTGCTATCAAGGGTGATAGCAGGAATGAGCTGCAGTGTTTCTCATTGCCCCGACTTGAGCTTACAGAACTTTGTATGCATACTTTATCAGAGATACTTTAACTCATCTTAGTGTCTATCTCTCTTAGAGTCCTTCTTGGTCCTTTTTTTTATTAATTCCTTAGAACTCTAGCTTTGACTGTCTGGTGGTAGAATGCCTGATCTTGTCCATTAGAGGTTTGTCTGACTAGATGTTTGTCTCCTTAATTTAAAGGGACACTGAACCAAAAAAAATTATTTCGCGATTCAGATAGAGCATGCAATTTTAAGCAAGTTTCTCATTTACTCCTATTATCAATTTTTCTCCGTTCTCTTGCTATCTTTATTTGAAAAAGAAGGCATCTAAGCTATTTTTTGGTTAAGAACTCTGGACAGCACTTTTTTATTGGTGGATGAATGTATCCACCAATCAGCAAGGACAACCCAGGTTGTTCACCAAAAATGGGCCGGCATCTAAACTTACATTCTTGCATTTCAAATAAAGATACCAAGATAAATAAAATTTGATAATAGGAGCAAATTAGAAAGTTGCTTAAAATTTCATGCTCTATCTGAATCACGAAAGGAAAAAAAACATATCTACCACAAGGTATGGATATCCTTTTTAACTTGTTTATTGAGAAAGGATATTGTTGGAAATCTTTCAGGATTCCTAGAGCCCTTGAGCTCTTTTCAGGATGGTTTGGAGAAAGTATTGACAACCAGTTTTCTTACAGCCAGTTCCCTTACTTGACACAGTTATGTTCTGTCTATCTATATCACTAGATGTTACTGTAGATTCCTGATGTTCAGACTTTCATATAGATTTTAAATATAATTTAACCTGCTATTTCTGTAGTTACTCTGTTGTAGAGATGATTTTCTGGTTTTGAAGGTTTTTCAAGTCTTTTCATTGGAATCACCGCATGATTGGACCTTACCTTGGTATTTGGACGTCCTTTTTTCTGTTGACCAAGAAGTTTCCTTTTCTTGTTTTCTCTCAAAATAAGGTGATATTTTAGACCAATTATATACATATACATATATATATATATATATATATATATATATATATATATATATATATATATATATATATATATATATATATATATATAAACAGTATATATATATATATATTCAAGCATTCTATTAACCATGAACCCTGAAGTTTACTTTTTTTTTTTGCTTGGATTAGACCTTTATTTTGGTTACTGTAAAGTCTCGCCTGAATGCATTTCTGCTCATTCCACTGCAACAGTTTTCCACTTCTTCATTAAATTATTTCATTTTGAAATGCATTCCTTTTCAGAGGTTGCTTTTGGAAGAGAAGTACCGAAGGCTTCCTTGTCTGTTTGTTAAGATACCTGCCTTGTCTCTATTGCCCAACCCCATGTCATGGTGATCTTGTAGACTTTACTGATTGGATATAAGATCACACATGTGATAATCTTGCTTACCTGATAAATAATTTATTTCATGATGGTGAGACTCAAGGAGAGTCAAGGGACAGGCTACTTGAAAATTGTTATTATTTAAAAAGATAGATAATCCATTTATTGCCCATACCCCAGTTTTGCATAACCAACACTGTTATATTAATATACTTTTTACCTATACGATTACCTTGTATTTAAGACTGCTCCCTTATCTCAGAGCTTTTGATAGACATGCATTTTAGCCAATCAGTGCTGACTCCTAAATAACTCAACAGAAGTGAGCACAATGTTATCTATATGACACACATGAGCTAGCACTGTTTAACTGTAAAACACTGTCAAAATGCACTGAGATAAGAGGTGGTATTCAGCAGTTTAGAAATTAGTTTGAGCCTAGCTAGGTTTAGCTTTCAAAAAAGAATACCTGGAGAACATAGCAAATTTGTTGATAAAAGTAATTTGAAAGTTGTTTTAAATTGCGTGCTATATCTAAATCATGAAAATTTAATATTGACTACATTGTCTCTTTAAGTATGTAGACTGTACTGCTTCATTTGTTCTCTGTTTATTAGATTCACCACCAAGCAAGAAACCAGAATCTTCTGAAGAAGTTCCTGATGTCCCAACTACATCTACTCAACAACCACCCTCACGTCTGCCATCAGGTATTTTTCATTAGATCTATGGTGTTGATTGAAAAGCAGATTGAATGTATTAATTAAATAATCTCCCATGTGGCACTATAAAAAAGCCTTTACACATAAAGACCACAAGAGTTGAAGTTCCTTTAATTCCAGTTTTGTTCTCTTTTACAACCACCCTCACGTCTGCCATCAGGTATTTTTCATTAGATCTATGGTGTTGATTGAAAAGCAGATTGAATGTATTTATTAAATAATCTCCCATGTAGCACTCCAATGTAGGAATGCTCAATATACTTTTACAAAGAAAACTAAAGATTAATCAAGACAGACACAAAGATTTTCTATACATTAATACTAATGAATTTAGAAAATCTGAAAACTCACATAAATAGCTATTGGAAAATTATGGTTTAGAATATTGATATTAAATTGTGCCTTTGCAGTATTCATGGGGTGTTAACATGTTGTGAATGCATTTGAAAACCTTATCTGGATTTGGACTGTTAATAATCAACATCCTTGATCTATTTAAAAAGTTTTCCCCCTTTTTTCATGCTGTATTTCTTTAAAAAAAATACCCAGAACATGTTAATACTCAAATGTTTTCACAAGCTAACTTCAACTGGTAATCAACACGAGATGTTTCCCTGATTAAATAAAGTAAATTCAAAAATATTAAGCTCTTTACATAAAAATTGAAACAGACATAACATTAACTTTTGTGTTGATTACTTACAGGTATCTTGTCTTTACATTAAGATGTTTTTAAATCCAAGTAAAGACATCATGATAAAAAAAAACTTTTTAAATTTTTGTAGATCCTAACAGTTTCAAAACATTATTTAAACTGGAAAACTGGTTAAATGACTTCTACAGATTATATTTTTGATAACTCAAAAAAAGTGTTCAATGTAAAGAAACAGTAGAAATATAAACTACATTTCTAACCTGAATTTAGTCTAATCATTTTAAAATGTAAGTTATATAAGATGCCTTTTTCGTGTTATTCTAGTTCAATCTCCATGTGACATGGCAGCCAGACAGATACCTGATCCAGTTGCAATGTAGGTTATTTTTCTTAAGTCTTTCCTTTGTAAGAAAAATTATATTAAATAAAAAAATACTCTACTAGATTTTTTTTAGAAGTGAAATATGTTTGGCATAAAACTAAGTTAAAATAACCAAAATGATGATGTTAAAATTAAAATGTTCTATTATCAGATAGGTTGCAAAATGTTATTAAAGAAAGTTGGTCAATTTTAAAAGTATTTAAAGATATTATTAATGGTAAATGTTTTAAATATGTTGATATTTGTGGTGATCATTGAAACTGACAACACAGTTCACTTTTCTTCTTTAGAGTCATGTGCCCAGCAGGATGTCTGAAAAACAAAGGACAAGTTTGGGGAACTAATATCTACACAGACGTAAGAAAAAATCCCGAATCACTAAACCAGATTAAATTTAGTTATTTACAAGTCATGGTTTGAGCATTAAATTGATATTAAACTCTCCCCTTTTTAAAAACAGATTAAGAATTTTATTGACATTTTAGATGGAGTTTTAGTCAACAATTGTAATAAAGATGCACTATAATCTTTTTTTAAATATAGATATGATATTTAAATTTCCTGCGCTCCACTGCCTACTTTAAAAGTACATTTTTCTGTGAGCTAAAAGTTTGATTTGTTCTCCAATCAGTGCACTAGCTACAAAAAAAGTGCCATATTGGGAGACCGCTGATTGTCAACAATTCAAACCATAAGCTTTCAGAAAAATTTAATTTTGAAGTAGATGGCGGAACAAGGGGCATTTGAATTTCATATCTAAATTAAAAAGCAAGTTATTGCGCATCTTCATTACAACTAATGAATGAAACTCCATCGAAAATATCACTAACATTCCAGATCAGATTTTAAAACAAGGCGAGTTTACCATCACTTTAACAACAGAAGATATGTTCTCACTTTATGAGTATTATTTTTCCATAGGACTCATCAATTTGCCGAGCTGGAATCCATTTAGGAGTAATCACAGATGAAGGAGGAGCTATGATAATGGAGAAAAAGCCAGGTCAAGACAGCTATGAGGAATCTATAAGAAATGGAGTGAAAACAACTAGGTATGGACGTTGGACTGCTTCATTTGTACTCCGTACATTAGATTCAACACCAAGCAAGAAACCAGAATCTTCTGAAGAAGTTCCTGATGTACCAACTACATCTACTCAACAACCACCCTCACGTCTGCCATCAGGTATTTTTCATTAGATCTATGGTGTTGATTGAAAAGCAGATTGAATGTATTTATTAAATAATCCCCCATGTAGCACCATAAAAAAAGCCTTCACACCTAAAGACCACAAAAGTTGATGTTCCTTTAATTCCAGTCCTACTTTAGTTCTCTTTTAAACTAATAAGATTAGTTACACAGGCTTGATTGAAATTTACTAAAATATTTATGATCTTTTTTGTTATTTTTTGTTGCTGTTTCGTTTTATTTAGAAATAGAAGTCATTTAAGCTCACTCCCAATGTTTAAAAATACAAATATGAGATATGGTAATTGAAGTATTTTATGCTAATTGAAAGTTCATTGTATAATTTCTATTACATAAAAACAAACTGCCTTTAATAGCATGTAATGTAGGAATGCTCAATATACTTTTACAAAGAAAACTATAGATTTATCAAGACAGCCACAAAGATTTTCTATACGTTAATACTAATGAATTTAGAAAATCTGAAAACTCACATAAATAGCTATTGGAAAATTATGGTTTAGAATATTGATATTAAATTGTGCCTTTGCAGTATTCATGGGGTGTTAACATGTTGTGAATGCATTTGAAAACCTTTTATGGATTTGGACTGTTAATAATCAACATCCTTGGGGCGCGCCCGCAGTTTCAGCTCGCAACTCGAGCCATCCAATATGCGGCGCCATCACTTGCTAAAGTGGCGCAAGTCTCACAAACCAGCGATGTCCAGAAATCTGCGTAAGTACAGATTTTTGGAGTCGCCAGTGACTTGCGCCACGTTAGAAACTGCCTGCGCCTATAAAACCTGACTAAAGTCTAAATCACCCGCACTGTCTAACACGCCTCCTAAACATAGCCCGACACGTCTAACCCTCTATCCGCTATTCCCCCTCACTAGCCTAACAATAAAAAAAGCTATTAACCCCTAAACCACCGCTCCCGTACCCCGCCGCAACCTAATAAAGTTATTAACCCCAAACCGCCGCTGCCGTACCCCGCCGCCAGCTATATTAAATCTATAACCCCCTAAAGTGAGCCCCTAACACCGCCGCCATCTCTATTAAAATTATTAACCCCTAATGTAAGTCCCTTACACGGCCGCCATCTATATTAAAATTATTAACCCCTAATGTAAGCCCCTAACACCGCCGCTATCTCTATTAAAATTATTAACCCCTAATCTAATCCCCCTATACCGCCGCCAGCTATATTAATATTATTAACCCCTAATGTAAGCCCCTTACACCGCCGCCATCTCTATTAAAATGATTAACCCCTAATTTAATCTACCTACCCCGCCGCCAGCTATGTTATCTATATTAACCCTAAGTATATTATAGTTAATATAGGTATTACATTATATAAATTAACTATATTAACCCTAATTATATTAGGGTTAATATAGTTACTATAGTATTTATGTTAACTATATTAACTCTATCTAACCCTAACACCCCTAACTAAATTTATATTAAATTAATCTAATTCATTTATAAACTAAAATATTCCTATTTAAATCTAAATACTTACCTATAAAATAAACCCTAAGATAGCTACAATATAATTAATAATTACATTGTAGCTATGTTAGGGTTAATATTTATTTTACAGGTAAATTGTTAATTATTTTAACTAGGTATAATAGCTATTAAATAGTTATTAATAATTTAGTATCTACCTAGTTAAAATAATTACCCAATTACCTGTAAAATAAATCCTAACCTAAGTTACAAATACACCTACACTATCAATAAATTAAATAAACTACAAACATCTATCTAAAAATACAATCAAATTAACTAAACTAAATTACAAAAAAAACAAACACTAAATTAAAAAAAATAAAAAAAAGATTACAAGATTTTTAAGCTAATTACACCTATTCTAAGCCCCCTAATAAAATAATAAAGCCCCCCAAAATAAAAAAAATTCCCTGCCCTATTCTAAATTTAAAAAATTACAAAGCTCTTTACCTTACCAGCCCTTAAAAGGGCCTTTTGTGGGGCATGCCCCAAAGAATTCAGCTCTTTTGCATTTAAAAACATATACAATACCCCCCCCCCATTACAACCCACCACCCACATACCCCTATTCTAAAACCACCCAAACCCCCCTTAAAAAAGCCTAACACTACCCCCCTGAAGATCTCCCTACCTTGTCTTCACCACACCGGGCCGAACTCCACATCCGATCCGGGCGATGTCTTGCTCCAAGCGGCAAAGAAGAATTCTTCCTCCGGCGATGTCTTCCTCCAAGCGGCAAAGAAGAATTCTTCCTCCGGCGACGTCTTCCTCCAAGCGGCAGCAAAGTCTTCATCCTTCCGGCGGCATCTTCAATCTTCTTTCTTCGCTCCGCCGCCGCGGAGCATCCATCCCGGCCGACGACTGAACGACAAATGAGGTACCTTTAAATGACGTCATCCAAGATGGCGTCCGCCGAATTCCGATTTGCTGATAGGATTCTATCAGCCAATCGGAATTAAGTTAGAAAAATCTGATTGGCTGATTGAATCAGCCAATCAGATTCAAGTTCAATCCAATTGGCTGATCCAATCAGCCAATCAGATTGAGCTCGCATTCTATTGGTTGTTCCGATCGGTAAAGAGCTTTGAAATTTTTTTAATTTAGAATAGGGCAGTGAATTTTTTTTATTTTGGGGGGCTTTGTTATTTTATTAGGGGGCTTAGAATAGGTGTAATTAGCTTAAAAATCTTGTAATCTTTTTTTTATTTTTTGTAATTTAGTGTTTTTTTTTTTGTAATTTAGTTTAGTTAATTTAATTGTATTTTTAGATAGATGTTTGTAGTTTATTTAATTTATTGATAGTGTAGGTGTATTTGTAACTTAGGTTAGGATTTATTTTACAGGTAATTGGGTAATTATTTTAACTAGGTAGATATTAAATTGTTAATAACTATTTAATAGCTATTATACCTAGTTAAAATAATTAAAAATTTACCTGTAAAATAAATATTAACCCTAACATAGCTACAATGTAATTATTAATTATATTGTAGCTATCTTAGGGTTTATTTTATAGGTAAGTATTTAGATTTAAATAGGAATATTTTAGTTTATAAATTAATTAGATTAATTTAATATAAATTTAGTTAGGGGTGTTAGGGTTAGATAGAGTTAATATAGTTAATATAAATACTATAGTAACTATATTAACTATATTAACCCTAATATAATTAGGGTTAATATAGTTAATATATATAATGTAATACCTATATTAACTATAATATACTTAGGGTTAATATAGATAACATAGCTGGGTAGGTAGATTAAATTAGGTGTTAATCATTTTAATAGAGATGGCGGCGGTGTAAGGGGCTTACATTAGGGGTTAATAATATTAATATAGCTGGCGAAGGTATAGGGGGATTAGATTAGGGGTTAATAATTTTTATATAGGTGGCGGCGGTGTAAGGGGTCAGATTAGGGGATAGATAAGGTAGATGACAGCGGTGTAAGGGGTTCACATTAGGGGATAGATAAGGTAGATGGCGGCGGTTTTAGGGGTTCACAGTAGGGGGTTAGTTTATGTAGATGGCGGCGGGGTCCGGGAGCGGCGGTTTAGGGGTTAATAACTTTATTAGGGATTTCGGGGGGGGGGATCACGGTTGACAGGTAGATAGACATTGCGCATGCGTTAGGTGTTAGGTTTTATTTAGCAGATCGAGGGTGACAGGTAGATAGACATTGCGCATGCGTTAGGTGTTAGGTTTATTTTCTAGCTAGTTTAGGGAGTTACGGGGCTCCAATAGTCAGCGTAAGGCTTCTTATGGCTGCTTTTTATGGCGAGGTGAAAATGGAGTAAGTTTTCTCCATTTTCGCCACGTAAGTCCTTACGCTGCATATTGGATACCAAACTGCGCTGGTTTGGTATACCTGCCTATAGCCAAAAAAACTACGGGCGACGGCACAAATATACGGGCGTAACTTCTAGGTTACGCCGTATATAGGATACCAAACCAGCGCAAATATTGGCGTCGCCGGCTTTTGCGGGCGACGATTTTTATTGGATCGACCCCCTGATCTATTTAAAAAGTGATCCTCCTTTTTTCATGCTGCGTTTCTTTAAAAAAAATACCCAGAACATGTTAATACTCAAATGTTTTCACAAGCTAACTTCAACTGGTAATCAACACGAGATGTTTCCCTGATTTAATAAAGTAAATTAAAAAATATTAAGCTATTTACTTCAAAATTGAATCAGACATAACATTAACTTTTGTGTTGAACACTTACAGGTATCTTGTCTTTACATAAAGATGTATATAAATCCAAGTAAAGACACCATGATAAAAACAACTTTTCAAATATTGTAGATCCTAAAAGTAATGCAAACATTTTCAAAACACGATTTAAACTGGAAAACTGGTTAAATGACTTCTACAGACAAAAAAAGTTTTCAATGTACAGAAACTGTAGAAATATCTACATTTCTAACCTTCATTTAGTCTAATCATTTTAAAATGTAAGTTATTTAAGACGCCTTTTCTTGTTATTCTAGTTCAATCTCCATGTGACATGGCAGCCAGACAGATACCTGATCCAGTTGCAATGTAAGTTATTTTTGTTAAGTCTTTTCTTTCTAAGAAAAAAGATTATAAATAAACACAATACTCTAATAGATTTATTTTAGAAGTGAAATATGTTTGGCATAAAATTAAGTTAAAGTAACCAAAATGATGATATTAAAATTCAAATTTCTATTATCATATAGGTTGTAAAATGTTATTAAAGAAAGTTTGTGAATTTTAAAAATATTTAAAGATAATATTAATAGTAAATGTTTTAAATATGTTGATATTTGTGGTGATCATTGAAATTGAACCACACTGTTCACTTTTCTTCTTTAGAGTCATGTGCCCAGCAGGATGTCTGAAAAACAAAGGCCAAGTTTGGGGAACTAATATCTACACAGACGTAAGAAAAAAATCCTGAATCACTAAACCAGATTAAATTTAGTTCTTTACAAGTCATGGTAAACTCTCCCCTTTTTAAAAACAGATTCAGAATTTTATTGACATTTTAGATGGAGTTTTAGTCATCAATTGTAATAAAGATGCACTATAATCTTTTTTTAAATATAGATATGATATTTAAATTTAATGCGCTCCGCCGCCTCCTTTAAAAGTACATTTTTTGTGAGCTAAAACTTTGATTTGTTCTCCAATCAGTGCACTAGCTACAAAAAAAAGTGCCATATTGGGAGACCGCTGACTGACAACAATTCAAACCATAAGCTTTCAGAAAAATTTAATTTTGAAGTAGATGGCGGAGCAAGGGGCATTTGAATTTCATATCTAAATTAAAAAGCAAGTTATAGCGCATCTTCATTACAACTAATGAATGAAACTCCATCTAAAATGTCACTAACATTCCAGATCAGATTTTAAAACAAGGCGAGTTTACCATCACTTTAACAACAGAAGATATGTTCTCACTTTATGAGTATTATTTTTCCATAGGACTCATCAATTTGCCGAGCTGGAATCCATTTAGGAGTAATCACAGATGAAGGAGGAGCTATGATAATGGAGAAAAAGCCAGGTCAAGACAGCTATGAGGAATCTATAAGAAATGGAGTGAAAACAACTAGGTATGGACGTTGGACTGCTTCATTTGTACTGCGTACATTAGATTCAACACCAAACAAGAAACCAGAATCTTCTGAAGAAGTTCCTGATGTCCCAACTACATCTACTCAACAACCACCCTCACGTCTGCCATCAGGTATTTTTCATTAGATCTATGGTGTTGATTGAAAAGCAGATTGAATGTATGTATTAAATAATCTCCCATGTAGCACCATAAAAAAAGCCTTCACACCTAAAGACCACAAAAGTTGATGTTCCTTTTATTCCAGTCCTACTTTAGTTCTCTTTTAAACTAATAAGATTAGTTACACAGGCTTGATTGAAATTTACTAAAATATTTATGATCTTATTTGTTATTTGTGTGTTGCTGTTTTGTTTTATTTGGAAATAGAAGTCATTTAAGCTCACTCACAATGTTTAAAAATACAAATATGAGATATGGTAATTGAAGTATTTTATGCTAATTGAAAGTTCATTGTATAATTTCTATTAAATAAAAACAAACTGCCTTTAATAGCATGTAATGTTGGAATTCTCAATATACTTTTACAAAGAAAACTATAGATTAATCAAGACAGCTGATTTTCTATACGTTAATACTAATGAATTTAGAAAATCTGAAAACTCACATAAATAGCTATTGGAAAATTATGGTTTAGAATATTGATATTAAATTGTGCCTTTGCAGTATTCATGGGGTGTTAACATGTTGTTAATGCATTTGAAAACCTTTTATGGATTTGGACTGTTAATAATCAACATCCTTGATCTATTTAAAAAGTGATCCTCCTTTTTTCATGCTGCGTTTCTTTAAAAAAAATACCCAGAACATGTTAATACTCAAATGTTTTCACAAGCTAACTTCAACTGGTAATCAACACGAGATGTTTCCCTGATTTAATAAAGTAAATTCAAAAATATTAAGCTCTTTACTTCAAAATTGAATCAGACATAACATTAACTTTTGTGTTGAACACTTACAGGTATCTTGTCTTTACATAAAGATGTATATAAATCCAAGTAAAGACACCATGATAAAAACAACTTTTCAAATTTTGTAGATCCTAAAAGTAATGCAAACATTTTCAAAACATGATTTAAACTGGAAAACTGGTTAAATGAATTCTACAGACAAAAAAGTTTTCAATGTACAGAAACTGTAGAAATATCTACATTTCTCACCTTCATTTAGTCTAATCATTTTAAAATTTAAGTTATATAAGACGCCTTTTCTTGTTATTCTAGTTCAATCTCCATGTGACATGGCAGCCAGACATATACCTGATCCAGTTGCAATGTAAGTTATTTTTGTTAAGTCTTTTCTTTCTAAGAAAAAAGATTATAAATAAAAACAATACTCTAATAGACTTATTTTAGAAGTGAAATATGTTTGGCATAAAATTAACTTAAAGTAACGAAAATGATGATATTAAAATTCAAATTTTCTATTATCATATAGGTTGCAAAATGTTATTAAAGAAAGTTTGTGAATTTTAAAAATATTTAAAGATATTATTAATAGTAAATGTTTTAAATATGTTGATAGTTGTGGTGATCATTGAAATTGACAACACAGTTCACTTTTCTTCTTTAGAGTCATGTGCCCAGCAGGATGTCTGAAAAACAAAGGCCAAGTTTGGGGAACTAATATCTACACAGACGTAAGAAAAAAATCCTGAATCACTAAACCAGATTAAATTTAATTCTTTACAAGTCATGGTAAACTCTCCCCTTTTTAAAAACAGATTCAGAATTTTATTGACATTTTAGATGGAGTTTTAGTCATCAATTGTAATAAAGTTGCACTATAATCTTTTTTTAAATATAGATATGATATTTAAATTACATGCGCTCCGCCGCCTACTTTAAAAGTACATTTTTTTGTGAGCTAAAACTTTGATTTGTTCTCCAATCAGTGCACTAGCTACCAAAAAAAGTGCCATATTGGGAGACCGCTGACTGACAACAATTCAAACCATAAGCTTTCAGAAAAATTTAATTTTGAAGTAGATGGCGGAGCAAGGGGCATTTGAATTTCATATCTAAATTAAAAAGCAAGTTATAGCGCATCTTCATTACAACTAATGAATGAAACTCCATCTAAAATATCACTAACGTTCCAGATCAGATTTTAAAACAAGGCGAGTTTACCATCACTTTAACAACAGAAGATATGTTCTTACTTTATGAGTATTATTTTTCCATAGGACTCATCAATTTGCCGAGCTGGAATCCATTTAGGAGTAATCACAGATGAAGGAGGAGCTATGATAATGGAGAAAAAGCCAGGTCAAGACAGCTATGAGGAATCTATAAGAAATGGAGTGAAAACAACTAGGTATGGACGTTGGACTGCTTCATTTGTACTCCGTACATTAGATTCAACACCAAGCAAGAAACCAGAATCTTCTGAAGAAGTTCCTGATGTACCAACTACATCTACTCAACAACCACCCTCACGTCTGCCATCAGGTATTTTTCATTAGATCTATGGTGTTGATTGAAAAGCAGATTGAATGTATTTATTAAATAATCGCCCATGTAGCACCATAAAAAAAGCCTTCACACCTAAAGACCACAAAAGTTGATGTTCCTTTTATTCCAGTCCTACTTTAGTTCTCTTTTAAACTAATAAGATTAGTTACACAGGCTTGATTGAAATTTACTAAAATATGTATGATCTTATTTGTTATTTGTGTGTTGCTGTTTTGTTTTATTTGGAAATAGAAGTCATTTAAGCTCACTCCCAATGTTTAAAAATACAAATATGAGATATGGTAATTGAAGTATTTTATGCTAATTGAAAGTTCATTGTATAATTTCTATTAAATAAAAACAAACTGCCTTTAATAGCATGTAATGTTTGAATTCTCAATATACTTTTACAAAGAAAACTATAGATTAATCAAGACAGCTGATTTTCTATACGTTAATACTAATGAATTTAAAAAATCTGAAAACTGACATAAATAGCTATTGGAAAATTATGGTTTAGAATATTGATATTAAATTGTGCCTTTGCAGTATTCATGGGGTGTTAACATGCTGTGAATGCATTTGAAAACCTTTTATGGATTTGGACTGTTAATAATCAACATCCTTGATCTATTTAAAAAGTGATCCTCCTTTTTTCATGCTGCGTTTCTTTAAAAAAAATACCCAGAACATGTTAATACTCAAATGTTTTCACAAGCTAACTTCAACTGGTATTCAACACGAGATGTTTCCCTGATTTAATAAAGTAAATTCAAAAATATTAAGCTCTTTACTTCAAAATTGAATCAGACATAACATTAACTTTTGTGTTGAACACTTACAGGTATCTTGTCTTTACATAAAGATGTATATAAATCCAAGTAAAGACACCATGATAAAAACAACTTTTCAAATTTTGTAGATCCTAAAAGTAATGCAAACATTTTCAAAACATGATTTAAACTGGAAAACTGGTTAAATGACTTCTACAGACAAAAAAAGTGTTCAATGTACAGAAACTGTAGAAATATCTACATTTCTCACCTTCATTTAGTCTAATCATTTTAAAATTTAAGTTATATAAGACGCCTTTTCTTGCTATTCTAGTTCAATCTCCATGTGACATGGCAGCCAGACAGATACCTGATCCAGTTGCAATGTAAGTTATTTTTGTTAAGTCTTTTCTTTCTAAGAAAAAAGATTATAAATAAACACAATACTCTAATAGATTTATTTTAGAAGTGAAATATATTTGGCATAAAATTAAGTTAAAGTAACGAAAATGATGATATTAAAATTCAAATTTTCTATTATCATATAGGTTGCAATATGTTATTAAAGAAAGTTTGTGAATTTTAAAAATATTTAAAGATAATATTAATAGTAAATGTTTTAAATATGTTGATATTTGTGGTGATCATTGAAATTGACAACACAGTTCACTTTTCTTCTTTAGAGTCATGTGCCCAGCAGGATGTCTGAAAAACAAAGGCCAAGTTTGGGGAACTAATATCTACACAGACGTAAGAAAAAAATCCTGAATCACTAAACCAGATTAAATTTAGTTCTTTACAAGTCATGGTAAACTCTCCCCTTTTTAAAAACAGATTCAGAATTTTATTGACATTTTAGATGGAGTTTTAGTCATCAGTTGTAATAAAGATGCACTATAATCTTTTTTTAAATATAGATATGATATTTAAATTTAATGCGCTCCGCCGCCTACTTTAAAAGTACATTTTTTGTGAACTAAAACTTTGATTTGTTCTCCAATCAGTGCACTAGCTACAAAAAAAAGTGCCATATTGGGAGACCGCTGACTGACAACAATTCAAACCATAAGCTTTCAGAAAAATTTAATTTTGAAGTAGATGGCGGAGCAAGGGGCATTTGAATTTCATATCTAAATTAAAAAGCAAGTTATAGAGCATCTTCATTACAACTAATGAATGAAACTCCATCTAAAATATCACTAACATTCCAGATCAGATTTTAAAACAAGGCGAGTTTACCATCACTTTAACAACAGAAGATATGTTCTCACTTTATGAGTATTATTTTTCCATAGGACTCATCAATTTGCCGAGCTGGAATCCATTTAGGAGTAATCACAGATGAAGGAGGAGCTATGATAATGGAGAAAAAGCCAGGTCAAGACAGCTATGAGGAATCTATAAGAAATGGAGTGAAAACAACTAGGTATGGACGTTGGACTGCTTCATTTGTACTCCGTACATTAGATTCAACACCAAGCAAGAAACCAGAATCTTCTGAAGAAGTTCCTGATGTACCAACTACATCTACTCAACAACCACCCTCACGTCTGCCATCAGGTATTTTTCATTAGATCTATGGTGTTGATTGAAAAGCAGATTGAATGTATTTATTAAATAATCTCCCATGTAGCACCATAAAAAAGCCTTCACACCTAAAGACCACAAAAGTTGATGTTCCTTTTATTCCAGTCCTACTTTAGTTCTCTTTTAAACTAATAAGATTAGTTACACAGGCTTGATTGAAATTTACTAAAATATTTATGATCTTATTTGTTATTTGTGTGTTGCTGTTTTGTTTTATTTGGAAATAGAAGTCATTTAAGCTCACTCCCAATGTTTAAAAATACAAATATGAGATATGGTAATTGAAGTATTTTATGCTAATTGAAAGTTCATTGTATAATTTCTATTGAATAAAAACAAACTGCCTTTAATAGCATGTAATATTTGAATTCTCAATATACTTTTACAAAGAAAACTATAGATTAATCAAGACAGCTGATTTTCTATACGTTAATACTAATGAATTTAGAAAATCTGAAAACTGACATAAATAGCTATTGGAAAATTATGGTTTAGAATATTGATATTAAATTGTGCCTTTGCAGTATTCATGGGGTGTTAACATGTTGTGAATGCATTTGAAAACCTTTTATGGATTTGGACTGTTAATAATCAACATCCTTGATCTATTTAAAAAGTGATCCTCCTTTTTTCATGCTGCGTTTCTTTAAAAAAAATACCCAGAACATGTTAATACTCAAATGTTTTCACAATCTAACTTCAACTGGTAATCAACACGAGATGTTTCCCTGATTTAATAAAGTAAATTCAAAAATATTAAGCTCTTTACTTCAAAATTGAATCAGTTATAACATTAACTTTTGTGTTGAACACTTACAGGTATCTTGTCTTTACATAAAGATGTATATAAATCCAAGTAAAGACACCATGATAAAAACAACTTTTCAAATATTGTAGATCCTAAAAGTAATGCAAACATTTTCAAAACATGATTTAAACTGGAAAACTGGTTAAATGACTTCTACAGACAAAAAAAGTTTTCAATGTACAGAAACTTTAGAAATATCTACATTTCTCACCTTCATTTAGTCTAATCATTTTAAAATTTAAGTTATATAAGACGCCTTTTCTTGCTATTCTAGTTCAATCTCCATGTGACATGGCAGCCAGACAGATACCTGATCCAGTTGCAATGTAAGTTATTTTTGTTAAGTCTTTTCTTTCTAAGAAAAAAGATTATAAATAAACACAATATTCTAATAGATTTATTTTAGAAGTGAAATATATTTGGCATAAAATTAAGTTAAAGTAACGAAAATGATGATATTAAAATTCAAATTTTCTATTATCATATAGGTTGCAAAATGTTATTAAAGAAAGTTTGTGAATTTTAAAAATATTTAAAGATAATATTAATAGTAAATGTTTTAAATATGTTGATATTTGTGGTGATCATTGAAATTGACAACACAGTTCACTTTTCTTCATTAGAGTCATGTGCCCAGCAGGATGTCTGAAAAACAAAGGCCAAGTTTGGGGAACTAATATCTACACAGACGTAAGAAAAAAATCCTGAATCACTAAACCAGATTAAATTTAGTTCTTTACAAGTCATGGTAAACTCTCCCCTTTTTAAAAACAGATTCAGAATTTTATTGACATTTTAGATGGAGTTTTAGTCATCAGTTGTAATAAAGATGCACTATAATCTTTTTTTAAATATAGATATGATATTTAAATTTAATGCGCTCCGCCGCCTACTTTAAAAGTACATTTTTTGTGAGCTAAAACTTTGCTTTGTTCTCCAATCAGTGCACTAGCTACAAAAAAAAGTGCCATATTGGGAGACCGCTGACTGACAACAATTCAAACCATAAGCTTTCAGAAAAATTTAATTTTGAAGTAGATGGCGGAGCAAGGGGCATTTGAATTTCATATCTAAATTAAAAAGCAAGTTATAGCGCATCTTCATTACAACTAATGAATGAAACTCCATCTAAAATATCACTAGCATTCCAGATCAGATTTTAAAACAAGGCGAGTTTACCATCATTTTAACAACAGAAGATATGTTCTCACTTTATGAGTATTATTTTTCCATAGGACTCATCAATTTGCCGAGCTGGAATCCATTTAGGAGTAATCACAGATGAAGGAGGATCTATGATAATGGAGAAAAAGCCAGGTCAAGACAGCTATGAGGAATCTATAAGAAATGGAGTGAAAACAACTAGGTATGGACATTGGACTGCTTCATTTGTACTCCGTACATTAGATTCAACACCAAGCAAGAAACCAGAATATTCTGAAGAAGTTCCTGATGTACCAACTACATCTACTCAACAACCACCCTCACGTCTGCCATCAGGTATTTTTCATTAGATCTATTGTGTTGATTGAAAAGCAGATTGAATGTATTTATTAAATAATCTCCCATGTAGCACCATAAAAAAAGCCTTCACACCTAAAGACCACAAATGTTGATGTTCCTTTAATTCCAGTCCTACTTTAGTTCTCTTTTAAACTAATAAGATTACTTACACAGGCTTGATTGAAATTTACTAAAATATTTATGATCTTTTTTGTTATTTTTGTGTTGCTGTTTTGTTTTATTTGGAAATAGAAGTCATTTAAGCTTACTCCCAATGTTTAAAAATGCAAATATGATATATGGTAATTGAAGTATTTTATGCTAATTGAAAGTTCATTGTATAATTTCTATTCAATAAAAACAAACTGCCTTTAATAGCATGTAATGTAGGAATGCTCAATATACTTTTAGAAAGAAAACTATAGATTAATCAAGACAGCTGATTTTCTATATGTTAATACTAATGTATTTAGAAAATCTGAAAACTCACATAAATAGCTATTGGAAAATTATGGTTTAGAATCTTGATATTAAATTGTGCCTTTGCAGTATTCATGGGGTGTTAACATGTTGTGAATGCATTTGAAAACCTTATATGGATTTGGACTGTTAATAGTCAACATCCTTGATCTATTTAAAAAGTGATCCTCCTTTTTTCATGCTGCGTTTCTTTAAAAAAATACCCAGAATATGTTAATACTCAAATTTTTTCACAAGCTAACTTCAACTGGTAATCAACACGAGATGTTTCCCTGATTTAATAAAGTAAATTCAAAAATATTAAGCTCTTTACTTCAAAATTGAATCAGACATAACATTAACTTTTGTGTTGAACACTTACAGGTATCTTGTCTTTACATAAAGATGTATATAAATCCAAGTAAAGACACCATGATAAAAACAACTTTTCAAATTTTGTAGATCCTAAAAGTAATGCAAACATTTTCAAAACATGATTTAAACTGGAAAACTGGTTAAATGACTTCTACAGACAAAAAAAGTTTTCAATGTACAGAAACTGTAGAAATATCTACATTTCTCACCTTCATTTAGTCTAATCATTTTAAAATTTAAGTTATATAAGACGCCTTTTCTTGCTATTCTAGTTCAATCTCCATGTGACATGGCAGCCAGACAGATACCTGATCCAGTTGCAATGTAAGTTATTTTTGTTAAGTCTTTTCTTTCTAAGAAAAAAGATTATAAATAAACACAATATTCTAATAGATTTATTTTAGAAGTGAAATATATTTGGCATAAAATTAAGTTAAAGTAACGAAAATGATGATATTAAAATTCAAATTTTCTATTATCATATAGGTTGCAAAATGTTATTAAAGAAAGTTTGTGAATTTTAAAAATATTTAAAGATAATATTAATAGTAAATGTTTTAAATATGTTGATATTTGTGGTGATCATTGAAATTGACAACACAGTTCACTTTTCTTCTTTAGAGTCATGTGCCCAGCAGGATGTCTGAAAAACAAAGGCCAAGTTTGGGGAACTAATATCTACACAGACGTAAGAAAAAAATCCTGAATCACTAAACCAGATTAAATTTAGTTCTTTACAAGTCATGGTAAACTCTCCCCTTTTTAAAAACAGATTCAGAATTTTATTGACATTTTAGATGGAGTTTTAGTCATCAGTTGTAATAAAGATGCACTATAATCTTTTTTTAAATATAGATATGATATTTAAATTTAATGCGCTCCGCCGCCTACTTTAAAAGTACATTTTTTGTGAGCTAAAACTTTGATTTGTTCTCCAATCATTGCACTAGCTACAAAAAAAAGTGCCATATTGGGAGACCGCTGACTGACAACAATTCAAACCATAAGCTTTCAGAAAAATTTAATTTTGAAGTAGATGGCGGAGCAAGGGGCATTTGAATTTCATATCTAAATTAAAAAGCAAGTTATAGCGCATCTTCATTACAACTAATGAATGAAACTCCATCTAAAATATCACTAGCATTCCAGATCAGATTTTAAAACAAGGCGAGTTTACCATCACTTTAACAACAGAAGATATGTTCTCACTTTATGAGTATTATTTTTCCATAGGACTCATCAATTTGCCGAGCTGGAATCCATTTAGGAGTAATCACAGATGAAGGAGGAGCTATGATAATGGAGAAAAAGCCAGGTCAAGACAGCTATGAGGAATCTATAAGAAATGGAGTGAAAACAACTAGGTATGGACGTTGGACTGCTTCATTTGTACTCCGTACATTAGATTCAACACCAAGCAAGAAACCAGAATCTTCTGAAGAAGTTCCTGATGTACCAACTACATCTACTCAACAACCACCCTCACGTCTGCCATCAGGTATTTTTCATTAGATCTATGGTGTTGATTGAAAAGCAGATTGAATGTATTTATTAAATAATCTCCCATGTAGCACCATAAAAAAAGCCTTCACACCTAAAGACCACAAAAGTTGATGTTCCTTTTATTCCAGTCCTACTTTAGTTCTCTTTTAAACTAATAAGATTAGTTACACAGGCTTGATTGAAATTTACTAAAATATTTATGATCTTATTTGTTATTTGTGTGTTGCTGTTTTGTTTTATTTGGAAATAGAAGTCATTTAAGCTCACTCACAATGTTTAAAAATACAAATATGAGATATGGTAATTGAAGTATTTTATGCTAATTGAAAGTTCATTGTATAATTTCTATTGAATAAAAACAAACTGCCTTTAATAGCATGTAATATTTGAATTCTCAATATACTTTTACAAAGAAAACTATAGATTAATCAAGACAGCTGATTTTCTATACGTTAATACTAATGAATTTAGAAAATCTGAAAACTGACATAAATAGCTATTGGAAAATTATGGTTTAGAATATTGATATTAAATTGTGCCTTTGCAGTATTCATGGGGTGTTAACATGTTGTGAATGCATTTGAAAACCTTTTATGGATTTGGACTGTTAATAATCAACATCCTTGATCTATTTAAAAAGTGATCCTCCTTTTTTCATGCTGCATTTCTTTAAAAAAAATACCCAGAACATGTTAATACTCAAATGTTTTCACAAGCTAACTTCAACTGGTAATCAACACGAGATGTTTCCCTGATTTAATAAAGTAAATTCAAAAATATTAAGCTCTTTACTTCAAAATTGAATCAGTTATAACATTAACTTTTGTGTTGAACACTTACAGGTATCTTGTCTTTACATAAAGATGTATATAAATCCAAGTAAAGACACCATGATAAAAACAACTTTTCAAATATTGTAGATCCTAAAAGTAATGCAAACATTTTCAAAACATGATTTAAACTGGAAAACTGGTTAAATGACTTCTACAGACAAAAAAAGTTTTCAATGTACAGAAACTGTAGAAATATCTACATTTCTCACCTTCATTTAGTCTAATCATTTTAAAATTTAAGTTATATAAGACGCCTTTTCTTGTTATTCTAGTTCAATCTCCATGTGACATGGCAGCCAGACAGATACCTGATCCAGTTGCAATGTAAGTTATTTTTGTTAAGTCTTTTCTTTCTAAGAAAAAAGATTATAAATAAACACAATACTCTAATAGATTTATTTTAGAAGTGAAATATATTTGGCATAAAATTAAGTTAAAGTAACGAAAATGATGATATTAAAATTCAAATTTTCTATTATCATATAGGTTGCAAAATGTTATTAAAGAAAGTTTGTGAATTTTAAAAATATTTAAAGATAATATTAATAGTAAATGTTTTAAATATGTTGATATTTGTGGTGATCATTGAAATTGACAACACAGTTCACTTTTCTTCTTTAGAGTCATGTGCCCAGCAGGATGTCTGAAAAACAAAGGCCAAGTTTGGGGAACTAATATCTACACAGACGTAAGAAAAAAATCCTGAATCACTAAACCAGATTAAATTTAGTTCTTTACAAGTCATGGTAAACTCTCCCCTTTTTAAAAACAGATTCAGAATTTTATTGACATTTTAGATGGAGTTTTAGTCATCAATTGTAATAAAGATGCACTATAATCTTTTTTTAAATATAGATATGATATTTAAATTTAATGCGCTCCGCCGCCTACTTTAAAAGTACATTTTTTGTGAGCTAAAACTTTGCTTTGTTCTCCAATCAGTGCACTAGCTACAAAAAAAAGTGCCATATTGGGAGACCGCTGACTGACAACAATTCAAACCATAAGCTTTCAGAAAAATTTAATTTTGAAGTAGATGGCAGAGCAAGGGGCATTTGAATTTCATATCTAAATTAAAAAGCAAGTTATAGCGCATCTTCATTACAACTAATGAATGAAACTCCATCTAAAATATCACTAACATTCCAGATCAGATTTTAAAACAAGGCGAGTTTACCATCACTTTAACAACAGAAGATATGTTCTCACTTTATGAGTATTATTTTTCCATAGGACTCATCAATTTGCCGAGCTGGTATCCATTTAGGAGTAATCACAGATGAAGGAGGAGCTATGATAATGGAGAAAAAGCCAGGTCAAGACAGCTATGAGGAATCTATAAGAAATGGAGTGAAAACAACTAGGTATGGACGTTGGACTGCTTCATTTGTACTCCGTACATTAGATTCAACACCAAGCAAGAAACCAGAATCTTCTGAAGAAGTTCCTGATGTCCCAACTACATCTACTCAACAACCACCCTCAAGTCTGCCATCAGGTATTTTTCATTAGATCTATGGTGTTGATTGAAAAGCAGATTGAATGTATTTATTAAATAATCTCCCATGTAGCACCATAAAAAAGCCTTCACACCTAAAGACCACAAATGTTGATGTTCCTTTAAATCCAGTCCTACTTTAGTTCTCTTTTAAACTAATAAGATTAGTTACACAGGCTTGATTGAAATTTACTAAAATATTTATGATCTTTTTTGTTATTTTTGTGTTGCTGTTTTGTTTTATTTGAAAATAGAAGTCATTTAAGCTCACTCCCAATGTTTAAAAATACAAATATGATATATGGTAATTGAAGTATTTTATGCTAATTGAAAGTTCATTGTATAATTTCTATTAAATAAAAACAAACTGCCTTTAATAGCATGTAATGTAGGAATGCTCAATATACTTTTAGAAAGAAAACTATAGATTAATCAAGACAGCTGATTTTCTATACGTTAATACTAATGAATTTAGAAAATCTGAAAACTCACATAAATAGCTATTGGAAAATTATGGTTTAGAATCTTGATATTAAATTGTGCCTTTGCAGTATTCATGGGGTGTTAACATGTTGTGAATGCATTTGAAAACCTTATATGGATTTGGACTGTTAATAGTCAACATCCTTGATATATTTAAAAAGTGATCCTCCTTTTTTCGTGCTGCGTTTCTTTAAAAAAAATACCCAGAATATGTTAATACTCAAATTTTTTCACAAGCTAACTTCAACTGGTAATCAACACGAGATGTTTCCCTGATTTAATAAAGTAAATTCAAAAATATTAAGCTCTTTACTTCAAAATTGAATCAGACATAACATTAACTTTTGTGTTGAACACTTACAGGTATCTTGTCTTTACATAAAGATGTACATAAATCCACGTAAAGACACCATGATAAAAACAACTTTTCAAATATTGTAGATCCTAAAAGTAATGCAAACATTTTCAAAACATGATTTAAACTGGAAAACTGGTTAAATGACTTCTACCGACAAAAAAAGTTTTCAATGTACAGAAACTGTAGAAATATCTACATTTCTCACCTTCATTTAGTCTAATCATTTTAAAATTTAAGTTATATAAGACGCCTTTTCTTGTTATTCTAGTTCAATCTCCATGTGACATGGCAGCCAGACAGATACCTGATCCAGTTGCAATGTAAGTTATTTTTGTTAAGTCTTTTCTTTCTAAGAAAAAAGATTATAAATAAACACAATACTCTAATAGATTTATTTTAGAAGTGAAATATGTTTGGCATAAAATTAAGTTAAAGTAACCAAAATGATGATATTAAAATTCAAATTTTCTATTATCATATAGGTTGCAAAATGTTATTAAAGAAAGTTTGTGAATTTTAAAAATATTTAAAGATATTATTAATAGTAAATGTTTTAAATATGTTGATAGTTGTGGTGATCAATGAAATTGACAACACAGTTCACTTTTCTTCTTTAGAGTCATGTGCCCAGCAGGATGTCTGAAAAACAAAGGCCAAGTTTGGGGAACTAATATCTACACAGACGTAAGAAAAAAATCCTGAATCACTAAACCAGATTAAATTTAGTTCTTTACAAGTCATGGTAAACTCTCCCCTTTTTAAAAACAGATTCAGAATTTTATTGACATTTTAGATGGAGTTTTAGTCATCAATTGTAATAAAGATGTACTATAATCTTTTTGTAAATATAGATATGATATTTAAATTTAATGCGCTTCACCGCCTACTTTAAAAGTAGATTTTTTTGTGAGCTAAAACTTTGATTTGTTCTCCAATCAGTGCACTAGCTACAAAAAAAAGTGCCATATTGGGAGACCGCTGACTGAAAACAATTCAAACCATAAGCTTTCAGAAAAATGCAATTATGAAGTAGATGGCGGAGCAAGGGGCATTTGAATTTCATATCTAAATTAAAAAGCAAGTTATAGCGCATCTTCATTACAACTAATGAATGAAACTCCATCTAAAATATCATTAACATTCCAGATCAGATTTTAAAACAAGGCGAGTTTACCATCACTTTAACAAAAGAAGATATGTTCTCACTTTATGAGTATTATTTTTCCATAGGACTCATCAATTTGCCGAGCTGGAATCCATTTAGGAGTAATCACAGATGAAGGAGGAGCTATGATAATGGAGAAAAAGCCAGGTCAAGACAGCTATGAGGAATCTATAAGAAATGGAGTGAAAACAACTAGGTATGGACGTTGGACTGCTTCATTTGTACTCCGTACATTAGATTCAACACCAAGCAAGAAACCAGAATCTTCTGAAGAAGTTCCTGATGTCCCAACTACATCTACTCAACAACCACCCTCACGTCTGCCATCAGGTATTTTTCATTAGATCTATGGTGTTGATTGAAAAGCAGATTGAATGTATTTATTAAATAATCTCCCATGTAGCACCATAAAAAAAGCCTTCACACCTAAAGACCACAAATGTTGATGTTCCTTTAATTCCAGTCCTACTTTAGTTCTCTTTTAAACTAATAAGATTAGTTACACAGGCTTGATTGAAATTTACTAAAATATTTATGATCTTTTTTGTTATTTTTGTGTTGCTGTTTTGTTTTATTTGGAAATAGAAGTCATTTAAGCTCACTCCCAATGTTTAAAAATACAAATATGATATATGGTAATTGAAGTATTTTATGCTAATTGAAAGTTCATTGTATAATTTCTATTAAATAAAAACAAACTGCCTTTAATAGCATGTAATGTAGGAATGCTCAATATACTTTTAGAAAGAAAACTATAGATTAATCAAGACAGCTGATTTTCTATACGTTAATACTAATGAATTTAGAAAATCTGAAAACTCACATAAATAGCTATTGGAAAATTATGGTTTAGTATATTGATATTAAAATGTGCCTTTGCAGTATTCATGGGGTGTTAACATGTTGCGAATGCATTTGAAAACCTTATATGGATTTGGACTGTTAATAGTCAACATCCTTGATCTATTTAAAAAGTGATCCTCCTTTTTTCATGCTGCGTTTCTTTAAAAAAAATACCCAGAATATGTTAATACTCACATTTTTTCACAAGCTAACTTCAACTGGTAATCAACACGAGATGTTTCCCTGATTTAATAAAGTAAATTCAAAAATATTAAGCTCTTTACTTCAAAATTGAATCACACATAACATTAACTTTTGTGTTGAACACTTACAGGTATCTTGTCTTTACATAAAGATGTATATAAATCCAAGTAAAGACACCATGATAAAAACAACTTTTCAAATATTGTAGATCCTAAAAGTAATGCAAACATTTTCAAAACATGATTTAAACTGGAAAACTGGTTAAATGACTTCTACAGACAAAAAAGTTTTCAATGTACAGAAACTGTAGAAATATCTACATTTCTCACCTTCATTTAGTCTAATCATTTTAAAATTTAAGTTATATAAGACGCCTTTTCTTGTTATTCTAGTTCAATCTCCATGTGACATGGCAGCCAGACAGATACCTGATCCAGTTGCAATGTAAGTTATTTTTGTTAAGTCTTTTCTTTCTAAGAAAAAAGATTATAAATAAACACAATACTCTAATAGATTTATTTTAGAAGTGAAATTTGTTTGGCATAAAATTAAGTTAAAGTAACCAAAATGATGATATTAAAATTCAAATTTTCTATTATCATATAGGTTGCAAAATGTTATTAAACAAAGTTTGTGAATTTTAAAAATATTTAAAGATAATATTAATAATAAATGTTTTAAATATGTTGATATTTGTGGTGATCATTGAAATTGACAACACAGTTCACTTTTCTTCTTTAGAGTCATGTGCCCAGCAGGATGTCTGAAAAACAAAGGCCAAGTTTGGGGAACTAATATCTACACAGACGTAAGAAAAAAATCCTGAATCACTAAACCAGATTAAATTTAGTTCTTTACAAGTCATGGTAAACTCTCCCCTTTTTGAAAACAGATTCAGAATTTTATTGACATTTTAGATGGAGTTTTAGTCATCAATTGTAATAAAGATGCACTATAATCTTTTTTTAAATATAGATATGATATTTAAATTTAATGCGCTCCGCCGCCTACTTTAAAAGTACATTTTTTGTGAACTAAAACTTTGATTTGTTCTCCAATCAGTGCACTAGCTACAAAAAAAAGTGCCATATTGGGAGACCGCTGACTGACAACAATTCAAAACATAAGCTTTCAGAAAAATTTAATTTTGAAGTAGATGGCGGAGCAAGGGGCATTTGAATTTCATATCTAAATTAAAAAGCAAGTTATAGCGCATCTTCATTACAACTAATGAATGAAACTCCATCTAAAATATCACTAACATTCCAGATCAGATTTTAAAACAAGGCGAGTTTACCATCACTTTAACAACAGAAGATATGTTCTCACTTTATGAGTATTATTTTTCCATAGGACTCATCAATTTGCCGAGCTGGAATCCATTTAGGAGTAATCACAGATGAAGGAGGAGCTATGATAATGGAGAAAAAGCCAGGTCAAGACAGCTATGAGGAATCTATAAGAAATGGAGTGAAAACAACTAGGTATGGACGTTGGACTGCTTCATTTGTACTCCGTACATTAGATTCAACACCAAGCAAGAAACCAGAATCTTCTGAAGAAGTTCCTGATGTACCAACTACATCTACTCAACAACCACCCTCACGTCTGCCATCAGGTATTTTTCATTAGATCTATGGTGTTGATTGAAAAGCAGATTGAATGTATTTATTAAATAATCTCCCATGTAGCACCATAAAAAAAGCCTTCACACCTAAAGACCACAAAAGTTGATGTTCCTTTTATTCCAGTCCTACTTTAGTTCTCTTTTAAAATAATAAGATTAGTTACACAGGCTTGATTGAAATTTACTAAAATATTTATGATCTTATTTGTTATTTGTGTGTTGCTGTTTTGTTTTATTTGGAAATAGAAGTCATTTAAGCTCACTCCCAATGTTTAAAAATACAAATATGAGATATGGTAATTGAAGTATTTTATGCTAATTGAAAGTTCATTGTATAATTTCTATTAAATAAAAACAAACTGCCTTTAATAGCATGTAATGTTTGAATTCTTAATATACTTTTACAAAGAAAACTATAGATTAATCAAGACAGCTGATTTTCTATACGTTAATACTAATGAATTTAGAAAATCTGAAAACTCACATAAATAGCTATTGGAAAATTATGGTTTAGAATATTGATATTAAATTGTGCCTTTGCAGTATTCATGGGGTGTTAACACGTTGTGAATGCATTTGAAAACCTTATATGGATTTGGACTGTTAATAATCAACATCCTTGATCTATTTAAAAAGTGATCCTCCTTTTTTCATGCTGCGTTTCTTTAAAAAAAATACCCAGAACATGTTAATACTCAAATTTTTTCACAAGCTAACTTCAACTGGTAATCAACAAGAGATGTTTCCCTGATTTAATAAAGTAAATTCAAAAATATTAAGCTCTTGGGGGGCGGAGCCAACTAGCGAAGTGGACGGTCGCACAGTGCTAGAGCTCCCGATTCAAACTTCAATAACAAGGATGTATCCACCTAAATTTTATAGCTAAAACGCTGAGAACTGATATCCTGCTATCCATCTTATGCCTAGAATGAACCTGGGAACTTGCAGCAGCACGATAATACTGGAACATACACTTTGCTTAGAATACTCGTGCAACAATACTGAGGAATCAATACTGCCAAGCTCAACAATGCCGCTATGCTTCTGAGACCCAGAAATTAATCTGGGCATCACAGTGGGTAGCCCTGACATCGGGCTCTGAATAATTATAAATATCTACCAGTGTCTCAGTTGACATATAAAGAGTGAGACGCCATATTGGACCGCATGGTCGCACCTCCAGTAATCCTTCAACATGAATATGCAGGTATTTTATGCTGCCGTTGTGGATCTAATTGTGGAATTTGAGAGAAAGACATGTGATTGTCTGGGTGGTCCATCTGGGACTTCGCAGACAAAAGATATAGCTACTGAGGATTTTATTGTGACGCCGGAGGTGAGCCTGCAGAATGGAGCTTCAGTTATACCGCTCAGACATGGAACACCCACGTGGCAATTAGAGGGGTTAGAAATGGAACCGAGGAGCGGTGTGCGAGCTGCTGATACTATCATGCCAGATGAGCACCATAGATGCTCTGGGACGCATGGATTGAAACACGATATCACAGGTTATCCTATGTCCTTAGCTACCTTACCTGGCATCCCCATGGAGGCTCCTAATCTTAAGCGATCCCAGATACTAGACACTGTTCCCCTGTTACCGCCCAGCACCAGCAGCAGCAACGAGACACCCTCTGGCCTACTAGTACCGGCTGGGGTAGCCAACAGTAGGTGGTCATTTTTACGGGGACACATTAGATCTGGGGCAGTGTGCCTCTTAATGACTTTAACTTACTATGAGAAGGGTTAACTATAGAAGACATGGGACTCATTAATACCCCAGTTTATTTATGGGTTCTTACTGCAGTTTTTACCCTCAAAAATTCTTTTTTTTCACGAAATGATTATAGGCTTGCAGCCTAACACAAGCTGATTACCTTGCACTCTTGATGTTTAGTGTGCTGCAAGGATGTTGTTTATTTACAATTTATTTGCATTATTAGATCGTATATAGAATTTTTCTGTGCCCTTAAATAGCCCTTGGGTATAAGTTAGTTCACTTATGTAATTCTGTTGGAACTTCACTGCTAGATTTTCCTAAAATAGCCCTGATATTTCCTTAACCTGTTTGACAAACATCCCTATGCATGTAAAATTTTTATTGGTTAAATATATGTTGTTGACACAATATTTCCTGCTTTATTGTATAGCTCTATTGGACCATCAGCCTCATGAGTTCCCCCATAAGCATAGCTAACCCTCTTATGTGTTCACAGGATTGGATATGATAGGGACAAGAATAGCTTATGGTTAGGACCTTTACAATCTCTAGTTGGATAAATTCCACGGCAGTTGGGTATAGGGCCCATGCCCAATCGCTGGATCATAGTATAATCTCCTTTTATTAGGGGGTTAGCATAGTTGGAGTTAGGTTCTTTAGAGGTTGGACTCGGCCTGACTTTATTTGTCCCGTGACTGCAGGTCCTTTATTTTAACTGCTAGAGCCTTATAATACTTTTCTTACCAGTAAATATATAACTTTTTTCTTATCTGTAATTGGTAGTTACCCTAACAGCTTTCCACTGTGGTATAATACCAAAGTTATAACTATTTTTTTGTGGTTTAAAAGTTTTTAGATAAATTTAGATCGGCAGCTATACAGTATGCTGACATGGTGCAGTGTGAAGCTAAATAAAGCAAGTGTTTTAGTTTATATTAGGAGCCATAGAGGGAACCTTGGTTAAATTTTCACTATTCTCCAGTAGTTATTTCTGTGGTTTCCCAGGTAATATACTGCACTTTCCCCCCTTATTAGAGCGTATGATTTTCATTATAGATTGTACATTTTCTCACTACCATCTACACCATTAGCCTAAGGGTTGGCTTACTCTATGTTGTTTTATTTACTTATATTTCTAGTTCTGCTTAGAACGCTAGTACTGTAGCTATCTTAATACCGTTTGTTACTCATGTCTGTCTAAGCAATACTTTATTCTACAATATTTTAACTGTTATGTATAGTTGTATTATATTCTGTTATTTGATGGTCTGTCAAGACCGTTGTGCTCCTTGCCCTATAATTAGACATATTCCCATTTTCCCTATCTATGCCATATTGTGATATCTATCAAACCCTGATTGATACGCTAAATGTTTGTCATACATAACCTTTCTCGCTGATGTTTTCTCTGGAAAGAGTTTATATAGCCTTACATAATCCCCTGTTTTTTACAGCTTTCTTTTCAATCCAGCTGTCCATTATATGTCCCACACCTTTAATACTACTTCTAGCACATTCATAATATAATTTAGGTCACATCCATTCAGAGTACCCCTAAGAGCCCATTACGACTACCTTGCTCTCTATCTTAAATTGACCTTTGCAAAGGACTGACTGTACACTTGCTTATAACCTAATTTTCTCACTTTACCATTGCTTAACCCCAACATTAATGCTCCTCTAGCGTTCCAGACCAGGGGTAGGTTATATATGTATTCTGTATTCCTTGGTTGTTGGAACTATTTGTATATTGCCCCTGCTTACTGGTCTTGTATGGTGACACCACCGGCGGCCGAGGTGGTGAGCCATGCGTATCACAATTTCCTACATCCCATGCTAGGGGTCTTGTTTAATCCTTGCATGCCGCTAACTTTACTAGGTTATCTATGTCTATGTGTCTTCTTCCCTTTCTGTAACAGATCCTTCCAAACCATTTAAATAGAAGATAGAACTTGTGCTATAGCTTAATCTATGAGCCTGATGGGGCTACATTGTGATTTTCAGGTTTATTATATAACAGTAGTGAATAGGTTTTTAGTGTAGGCTGGACCTGCTCTGTTACTCTCACATCCCTACTCATGGTATATCACATAAGTTACATAAACCTTATCTCACTTACCACCTCCCCCCCCCCCCTCCTGTAAGGTACCTCCGGAAGTTGGAGGGCTATCTATATGGCTTATCTTGCCTATGCCATACTTTAACAAACTTTTAGATCACAGCATTTTCCTTACCTACTTTAATGATTTACATATCCTATGAGTAGCCCTGAGGATGCATTATTACTCCCAGTTAATACCCCCCTTGTTTTATGCTGCGTAAATCCTCAGAGCCTCAGGAACAAACTAGTTGTTGAATTTAAAATGCTAAAAACACCCGAGGTTTATCAATAAGATCCAAAAGTGATCTTTCCAGTTGTAATTTCCTTCCTTCGCTTCATTGCTGCCTGTTGCTTTTGTTGGCCCAAGAGTAAATTATTGCGTCATATGGAAGGTTCATAAAAGATTAGCATTCTATTAGAATAATATCTACAAACTATGTAATTTACTGACTATTTGCCTATTTCATGTCTATTGTATTACTCTTGTAATAATTTATCTAATGTGGCATAAGAATTTGTTACTATGACCTTTGTATGCCTTTAACTAAACCTCAATAAAAAAAAAAAAATAAAAAAAAAAAAAAAAAAAAAAAAAAAATATTAAGCTCTTTACTTCAAAATTGAATCAGACATAACATTAACTTTTGTGTTGAACACTTACAGGTATCTTGTCTTTACATAAAGATGTATATAAATCCAAGTAAAGACACCATGATAAAAAGAACTTTTCAAATATTGTAGATCCTAAAACTAATGCAAACATTTTCAAAACATGATTTAAACTGGAAAACTGGTTAAATGACTTCTACAGACAAAAAAAGTTTTCAATGTACAGAAACTGTAGAAATATCTACATTTCTAACCTTCATTTAGTCTAATCATTTTAAAATTTAAGTTATATAAGACGCCTTTTCTTGTTATTCTAGTTCAATCTCCATGTGACATGGCAGCCAGACAGATACCTGATCCAGTTGCAATGTAAGTTATTTTTGTTAAGTCTTTTCTTTCTAAGAAAAAAGATTATAAATAAAAACAATACTCTAATAGATTTATTTTAGAAGTGAAATATGTTTGGCATAAAATTAAGTTAAAGTAACCAAAATGATGATATTAAAATTCAAATTTTCTATTATCATATAGGTTGCAAAATGTTATTAAAGAAAGTTTGTGAATTTTAAAAATATTTAAAGATAATTTCTCCAACATTGGTGTGTCCGGTCCACGGCGTCATCCTTACTTTTGGGAATATCTCTTCCCCAACAGGAAATGGCAAAGAGTCCCAGCAAAGCTGTCCATATAGTCCCTCCTAGGCTCCGCCCACCCCAGTCATTCTCTTTGCCGTTGCACAGGCAACATCTCCACGGAGATGGTTAAGAGTATGTGGTGTTTTAGTTGTAGTTTTTTATTCTACTATCAAGAGTTTGTTATTTTAAAATAGTGCTGGTATGTACTATTTACTCTGAAACAGAAAAAGATGAAGAGTTCTGTTTGTGAGAGGAAGATGATTTTAGCAGACAGTAACTAAAATCGTTTGCTGTTTCCACATAGGACTGTTGAGATGAAGTAACTTCAGTTGGGGGAAACAGTTAGCAGACTTTTCTGCTTAAGGTATGACTAGCCATATTTCTAACAAGACTGTGTAATGCTGGAAGGCTGTCATTTCCCCTCATGGGGACCGGTAAGCCTTTTTCTTAGTCTCAAACAGAATAAAGGGCTTAATATGGGCTATAAAACTGGTAGACACTTTTATGGGTAAAATCGATTACTTTATTTGGGCATTTTATACATGTTTATGCTTGTAATTCACATTTATAAGCTTGGGCAATGTTTTTTAACGTCAGGCACTGTGTTAGACACCTTTCCTGTCAGGAAGGGCCTTCCCAGTTGTAGGCTGAGCCTCATTTTCGCGCCATTACTGCGCAGTTACTTTTGAGTGCAAGACATGCAGATGCATGTGTGAGGATCTGAAAGTAGTTGGAAAACTTCCTAGAAGGCTTCTTTTGGTATCGTATTCCCCCCTGGGTTTGGTAAAGTCGCAGCAAAGGCTGTAGCTGGGACTGTAGAGGGGTTAAAACTGTAACCGGCTCCGGTTTCTTTATTTTA